>NC_052312.1:11949136-12166636 GCF_016432855.1 Salvelinus namaycush
ATTTTTTTCACCTAAAACAAATTCCTCCAGTCTTGTCAAACTATCATCACGGAGGACGAACGCACACAGTGATTCTGAAAGGACTGTACTTTAAATGCAGACAACCTGCTGGAAAAGGAACTATTACATAAATTATTTGTTTGAATTTCGAAGACCTGTGGGAAGGGCTGAGGATGACATCTCGTGGAGACGGGTAGCGTGCTGCGAACCGACAGCGGCACCCCCTCCAAAACCGGCAGCGCTAATGCATGCGGAAGGGACGCTCCGCGGCGAGGCAGCATGCCGCAGTTTGCAGACGCCTCATTCGACTTGATTGCAGCAACTGTTACGGTACTCTCCTGTTGGATCTATTAAACAGTGAGTCTGCGATAGACCACAGCGATATCTGCAGGACTTAATTCATTCAGATGTTGCAGCTTGCTCGTTACGGAAGTGTAGTGTCTAGTGACGAGTGTTGAGCAGTGCTTCAAGTCACCTATCCACTAAAGGGTGATTTGTATAGGGCCACAAATGATCTTTCTTCCTTTTATTAAAAAATGTTTTTGCTCTCTCCATCTCATTATAAGATACTGTATGAGTGCATAGTGCCATTCCATTGCAGGGCCTCAACCCATGTTACACTCTCTCTTCCACAACCCCTCCCCTAACGACTGACTACACCCAGCTGTGCTCATTTCCGCAGGACGTGGTGTCGACAAACATCAGAGACTTCCCTGACCATCGACGGCATGGTGTTTGTTATTGATCTCGGATTTGCCGTCCCTCCTCTCCCCAGCCTAATCTCCTCCGATCGTCTGCCTCTGTTGCCTGAAAATCCCCAGATAAACAGAGCAGCGCTGCACCTGACAGCGGCAGAGATAGAAAAGCCAGTTATTAATTCTGCTGACATTTCTCCAGCACGGAGCCAAGTCATACATGTGGCTCAATCAGAGATGATATATGCACCCGGCGGATTGTCTGTGTGTGCGCGTTTGTGTGTGTGTGATATGGGAATGTGTGTTAGTGTCTCGTCCTCTGTGTGTGAAACTCAATTCCCCCTGTAACCTGCACACAAACACTGGTCTATTTCTCCACCTCGTAACCTTGATGCTCCCTATGCCACATCCCGTTTCTAAATGTTAGTGTACCTGTGTTTTGGGTTGCAGAGAAATTCCCTGGTTTTCCCCAAAATCCCAGTTGGAGGATCCCTGGAATCAGGAGGGAATAAGCAGAAAATCCGGAATTATCCAACCAGGATTTCTGTTAAACCAGGGAATTATTTTTAAGTACCCAGATTTCTGCTACCCTCCCTACCTGTGTTTGTTTATGAAAGAGTGATTTGAATCCAGTCTATGCCGCACCTGTCTGCCTTGCTGTTTCTGCCAGGTGTATAATTCTCATATCGGAGTGGAGTCCGTCCTAGTGACAGCCATCAGCAAAGCATCGGCCCAACACAGAGAAGGCCTACAAGACCGAGATGCAGGTTCGTCGTGGCACAGCTAGAATAATCACATTGTTCCCAGATGAATTGATGTCTACAACCGATTGATTCTTCAAAGCTTAGAGGATAGGAATGCTAATATCCGGTGGTTTAGCCATACCTACATCATACATTATTTCCAGAGTTTTCATTTATCGCTTACTCACATCCGTGATTCATATAAGCGTAGTTGACTTGTACCTCGAGGCTATACAGAGAAAAAGCCTATGCACATAGAAATATCTCCATTCCCAGTTATCCAGTATTTCCACCCAGAACTAAAAGTCGCCTTTTCTTTTTTCAGCCCTTTTCACTCGGAGAACTGGTTTCCCCACCAATCACCCACAGCCTTTTTTAATAACCTGCGCCAGTGACACGGACCCCCCCCCCGTGACAAATGAACACGTGAAAGACCCAGTCCTCCACTTTAACAGGGTAATTCTTTCACGTCATGCCGACTGGCAGAGGGATTTGAAAACAAGTTAAATAGCCCTTCAAAACAGCCCCAGACTTCCATTTTCTGTTCACTTTGACGTACGAGATAATCGGCACCCTGACTAATTCATTTTGATTTGAACCCCTCCCCTCCGGTTTCCCCTCTTCTTACTCTATGACAGGACAAAACGTATCCAGATATTTTGAGGTCCAACCTGGATTCGGTCGTGCTGCAGCTCAAGAAGCTAGGTACCGACGACTTGGTACATTTCGACTTCATGGACCCACCAGGTAAGAGGTCTTATATTGCATTTAGACAAAAGGCATCCATTTTGTTTTTGTGATACTTGGGGCCCTATCCAGTCAATCTCAGTCGAGGCTAAATGAACATTCTTGCTGTGCATTGCGTGTGTATACAGTGTGATTGTATACGTTGCTGACAGTTTGTTTCACAGTGTAAATCACAAAGCCAAACATGCATTTCTTTCACAGAAAAAAAGGTGAATGTTCTTGACTCATCCTGGAAACCCTGTTACGGAGATTGATTGAATAGGGCCCCAAGTTGTATATTGTGGGCTTTGATAAATAACATCATGGTGAATTTGTCTCACTGATCACAGAACCATCTGTTAAGGTCTAATGAACAGACATAGACCGGTAGAAACTGTTGCTCTGATGTCCACAAAACCTTTTGTTTAACTGTAGATGTTTGATGTATGACACCCAATCTGGATCAGAAAAGTCACTTGAGAGCTTAAATCTTAAAAAAAAAAAACACATTCTAGAGTAGTTAATAATAAATAAATAATAATTTAGCAGTCTTGAAAGTTGAGCAGAATGGTCAGATTGGACCTTGTGGTTATTTGCTCTTTTGTTAGAATAGGTGGTTAAACTCCACTGTCAAAATCAGTCTGTTTCTATCCGCTTTGTGGGTACATGGTGTAGTTTGTGGCTGGTCAGTCGGTGTGTTTGGGCTACGGCTTCTCCAAGCGCTCCCCCTGTTCATCTGTACTGGGCTGGAGCCTGGACAGAACACACAGAGGCACTTAGTCTCATCCCAAATGTCACACTCGAAAGACACTAAGCCAGGCCACTAACTTCCTTCCCTTCCCAGCAGCCCTAGAGCCAATGCGCCGTGTGTGTTCTTACTCTCCCCAAGGAGAACCCCCCTTCCCTCGGCCTCTCTCTACCTAGCCTCAAGCCCACACACTCCCCCTCTCTCTCCACCTTAATACAGTTTTCATCTCCCCTCCGAGATTAAACCCATCTCTCCCCATCCGCTGCGGCAAACGCCATTTTGAGAATGAAATTGGTTACATCAATAGCCCCGGTATCACCTTGGCTATTGCCTTCTCTTTATATTCCGCCAATGAAACGTGACTGACCTACTCTCCCTACCTCCGCCACCCACCCCCCTCACCCTCTCCCAGCACGCAAGCTTCAGCCCCCCGCCGGCCCACTCAAGCCCTGTCCATTAAGTCTAATTGGAAATGAGGGGAAGGAATGATGACCTTATTCATCTATACTGAAAAATATATATAAAACGCAACTTTTTTTTTTACACCGAGTTACAGTTCATAAAAGCAAATCAGTCAATTGAAATGAATTCATTAGGCCCTAATCTATTGATTTCACATGACTTGCCATTGGAGGGCTTAGGCCCACCCACTGGGGAGCCAGGCCCAGCCAATCAGTGATTTTTTACAGACATAAATAGTCCTCAGAAATAATATTCTTGTGCGTATGGAAAATGTCTGGGATTTTTTTATTTCAGCTCATGAAACCAACACTTTACACGTTGCGTTTATATTGTGGAATATATGGAAGTTGTACACGCTGTCAGTGGAGGCGCTGGGTCTGTCTAACTAGCTGCTCAGTGCCCCGGGTACACAAGCTGATTGGAATAGAAAGATAAAAGAGCTGGAGGAGGCTGTGCCATCGCTCCAACGCACTACAAAGCTTCTCCTCCAAGAAAAGCCTTTGTATCTCGCTGGCACACAGGTCAATTTGACATGCGGTGCAGAAGAACCACTCCCTAAAAGGCTACACCGGAGTTGTGGGTTCAGCCAAGTGAATCTCTGGACCTGGTTAAAGAGAGCCATGGAATTGGATCTCCAGGTAGAGGGGCATGATTGGAACATGTTTTTCTCCTTAGCCTGTTTGATTGTCCGGGTGTTCGCTTCATTAGGAGACATGGGAACACACACACACACAAAAAACAAAGCGTCTGCTCAACAAAGGGCTTGAGAGATGAAATGCTTCCTTGAGACAATTGAAAACCTCTGTTGCTCGATAATGGTGTGGAGGATGCTTCACATTAGCCTTTTGTTTTCATTTGTCATTAATTTGGGCACATTAAAAGGATTTAATCGTGACTTGGGTTTGTGCTACTGTTATTAAGACAAAGTGGGAATATTGTCATGGAGCTGTTGTCCGTTGTGGCTGTATTTCATGAAACAGGCAGGCTGATACCTAGGAGTGGGCTAGGATTATCAAGGGTTATCAAAGAACACAGGCATGAAGGCCATTGGCCTTTAGTCTGTGTTAGGCTAGATTGGAGTTCGGCCTGAATCTTAGGGTGGAAATTGAGTTTCTTCGTTGTAACCAGGGAGCACACGAATGGCCTGTCTATTTCTCTGTTGACCTGCCTCGCTCCACGCTCAATAAGTACCGTGGCATGAACCCATATGGAAAATCTAAGAGAAATCAGTAGCGATTTACAGGAAGGACCAGCCCTGGTGGGATTCATTTGCTTTGTGACATTTGCAGAGTAGTACATTTCAAAGCCAATGTGAGTTTAATGTACCTTTTAGCCTTTAGTCCCATTGATTTGGCCCTTGGTTAATATATCGGATTCTCGTGTATTGAGGCGGTCAATAGTTTCTTTCTGATGAGGTGAGCCATAGATTGCATTTCCACACAATCTGTAAAATCCGATTTTCGTCCACAAGGAGTGGGTGAGCCACAAGCCATTGGTGTAGTAACACACTGGCATCAACATGGTTGAATCAACATCATTAAACTCACATTGGCTCCCGAGTGGCGCAGTGGTCTAAGACACTGCATCTCACTGCAAGAGGCGTCACTGCAGTACCTGGTTCGAATCCAGGCTGCATCACATCCGGCTGTGATTGGGATTCCCATAGGGCGGCGCACAATTGGCCCAGCGTCGTCCGGGTTTGGCCGGTAGGCCATTATTGTAAATAAGAATTTGTTCTTAACTGACAAAAGCAATTCAAGTAAATTGAACCAACATGGAATAGACGTTGAATTGACGCCTGTGCCCAGTGGGAAGTGATGCGGGTAGCTCTCACTTTAGTATAAAAAGTAGGGTTGATGCCCCAAATCGATATTTGTTCATCATAAGAATATACCCCCTTGCATTTTGAAAGAGGCTTTTTTCTTCCTTATTTGAGAGAGATGAAAGCGAACAACACGGCCCTCAGCTGAAGCTAATTTTCAGTTAACATGCAACTGGTCATTAGGCTTCAATTCTCCCGAGCCAAAGGTCAATAATTGCATCTTGGGGAAAAATCTTTTAACCAAACATTGGGAGCCTTGTGTTGATGCATTAAGTTAAGGGTTCCCCTGTAATTGCATTAGTTGTTTTGAATCGGGGGAGCGGAGGATTAAAAATGAGCCTCCCCGCCACGGTTACAAAATTGGCGTCCAGGGTAACGGCCACCACGACACACACACACAGAGGTGCTTTCCTTCTGTTCTTCTTTACCTCCTCTGCCATCCCTTATTCTTCCTTGTTTTCTCTCCAATTTCAAAATGTATTCAACTGCTCCAACGGGATCCTGTCCATCACAGCCATGCTGTCAGGTAATAGTCAGGGAGAAAAGTGCGCTATGCCAATCACAAGCCTCCGTCACTATTGTAGGCGATACCTTGCCCTCCATCCCCCACAAAATATAGATTCAGTGAACTGCACCTGTTGCTACTTGTCCCCTTAGTTGTCTAGATGATGCTCCCTTTCAACCTTGACCCCTTTCTTGTTTAGTCTATTTGACCAGACAGTTTTTGGAGATAATTAGATATGTTCAAGTAATGAACTTCTCCTGAAACCCAACATTTTGATGTGCTTAGGTTTGCAGACAACATTTGTTGACACTAAATCTGGTCCATTTCACACCAGCTGTTTCATTAGAAAAACATATTTGTCCGGAAAGATCGTAAAACCATGCCTCTTTGTCAGTGTAGCAATGCCATCTCTCTAGCACTGAGACTACAATGAGCTCCAACAAGAGCTGTGTAAAGGAGGTGTAATCTCAGTAACGATGTTGATGAATGTGATTTGACTGCGGCTGATAGCAAATGTAATCTCATGGTGCTTTAGATCTGCCTACTACAGACAGACTAGTCTTTGCTCCCTGCATGTAGATGGGAGAGGGCATGAAGGTTCGCCCACGACCCCACTGGGCACAGTGATGTACAGTGCCTTGCGAAAGTATTCACCCCCCTTGGTATTTTTCCTATTTTGTTGCCTTACAACCTGGAATTAAAATAGTTTGGGGGTTTGTATCATTTGATTTACATAACATGCCTAACACTTTGAAGATGCAAAATATTTGTGAAATAAACAAGAAGACAAAAAAATACTTTGTAGAGCCACCTTTTGCAGCAATTACAGCTGCAAGTCTCTTGTGTTATGTCTCTATAAGCTTGGCACATCAAGCCACTGGGATTTTTGCCCATTCAATGCAAAACTGCTCCAGCTCCTTCAAGTTGGATGTGTTCCTGCTGGTGTACAGCGATCTTTAAGTCATACCACAGATTCTCAATTGGATTGAGGTCTGGGCTTTGACTAGGCCATTCCAAGACATTTAAATGTTTTCCCTTAAACCACTCAAGTGTTGCTTTAGCAGCATGCTTAGGGTCATTGTCCTGCTGGAAGGTGAACCTCTGTCCCAATCTCAAATCTCTGGAAGACGGAAACAGGTTTCCCTCAAGGATTTCCCTGTATTTAGCACCATCCATCACTTCTGGATGAAGAAAAGTGATGAAAAAAGTGAAAAACACAGCATGATACTGCCACCACCATGGTTCGCTGTACGGATGGTGTGCTCGGGGTGAGGTGTTGGGTTTGTGCCAGACATAGCGTTTTCCTTGATGGCCAAAAAGCTACATTTTAGTCTCATCTGACCAGAGTGCCTTCTTCCATATGTTTGGGGAGTCTCCCACATAACTTTTGGCGAACACCAAACGTGTTTGCTTATTTGTTTCTTTAAGCAATGGCTTTTTTCTATCCACTCTTCCGTAAAGCCCAGCTCTGTGGAGTGTACAAGCTTAAAGTGGTCCTTTGGAGCTTTGCAGCTCCTTCAGGGTTATCTTTGGTCTCTTTGTTGCATCTCTGATTAAATGCCCCCCTTGCCTGGTTCGTGAGTTTTGGTGGGCGGCCCTCTCTTGGCAGGTTTGTTGTGGTGCCATATTCTTTCCATTTTTTAATAACGAATTTAATGGTGCTCCGTGGGATGTTAAAAGTTTTGGATATTTTTTATAACCCAACCCTGATCTGTACTTCTCCACAACTTTGTCCCTGACCTGTTTGGAGAGCTCCTTGGTCTTCATGGTGCCGCTTGCTTAGTGGTGTTGCAGAATCTGGGGCCTTTCAGTATATATACACTGAGATCATGTGACACTTAGATTGCCCACAGGTGGACTTTAATTAATTATGTGACTTCTGAAGGTAATTGGTTGCACCAGATCTTATTTAGGGGCTTCATAACAACGAATACATATGCACGCACCACTTTCAATTTTTTTCCATTTGATTTCACCAATTTGGACTATTTTGTGTATGTCCATTACATTTAATCCAAATAAAAATCTATTTAAATTACAGGTTGTAATGCAACAAAATAGGAAAAACGCCAAGGGGGGTGAATACTTTTGCAAGGCACTATTGAAAAGAAGAGGGATAGCAAAAGGAGCTGGAGGTGTCAGTTAGTTAATATTTGTCAGGCAGGAAACATGTTTGTCTACAGTAAATTAATGAGTTTATAGGCTAGTCTCAGCAGGACCAATGTGCTCTGGCAGTAATTGCACTTTAGGCTTGCCAAAGCAGAATGCTCCTCATTGAGATTAATCCGATACTTTTGAATGGGGGGAAAGGGAATTTAACTAGCTAGCTATTTGGACACACCACACATTTTATAACGGGTGTGTCAGGGAACCCAGTTTTCTGCTGAGTTCACTACCGAGTCAGCAGTGGAACCTAGGCCTAGCCTCGCACAGGCAACCAAGTGCAGGGGTTCGTTAAACACTCCGCTTTCACCGGTTAAGTCCATGACGGAGCATGCTTTGACGTGAGGCGGCTCCGAGCAAGTTGTGGGAGGGCGGGAGGTGTTTGATGCAGTCTTGATGTACGAGTGCTTTTCCGCTTGGGTGCAAGACCAGGGTTTTCCCTCTCTTAACTGCTCAGTCCCAGATTGAGTGGTTAGGAGGACACTTTGCCTTTGGTCTCTTTCTGCACCACCGTTGAAAGAGTTTGAGTCAGATGCAGGCTAGTTTCATTGATGCCCTTTTGCCAACAAGTTTGAGTAAATATACTTTTTTGGGGGGGGTTGCAGCCCCTTTCCATGCCCCTCCTCTCATCCCTTGGTTGAGTTTCGGTTATGCAGTACACAGCTCATCAAATAGCCAAACTCAGTCCTGCGCAAAGCAGGAGAAAGCCATCCCTCCTTCACACTCTCCCACCTCCCTTCACCTCCTGTTCCAATATGCACCTGTATGCCCTGTGAAGTGCTCTCTGACCTTGTTCCTCTCTGTGGGAATTGATAAAATCATACATATGCGTGGCTGTGTTGGAGTCCATACCAACCTCGTTTAGTCCCACAGTGTTTCGTGTGACCCACGGAGGCTAGGAAGGCCGCCGAGGAGTCCAAGATAAGGTTCACCCACATTGATGGAAATCACCTGACCCTCCTCAACGTCTATCACACCTTCAAACAGAGTATGTGTCCTTCACTAAAATGTCCATCAAGCATGCTTTGTAACCCAGGACTAGACTAAATCTGTCTCCGGTAAACCAACCTTAATGTCACCTAACATAAATCTCTCGCCTCTCACAGACCACGAGTTGAAGTAGTGGTGCTACGACAACTTTGTGAACTACTGGTCGCTGACAACGTGCACCAGCAGCTGTACCGGATCATGGACCTCTTCAACCTGCCCCGCTGCAGCACAGAGTTCACCAGCAGACACTACTATATCAACATTCACAGAGCACTGGTCCCCGGATTCTTCATGCAGGTCAGTGCTCACCGGCCAAACAGAGAAAGGGCCCAGAGGGTTCTGTCTCAGTATGTGTCATCATGCTCGACGGTGCCATTATGTTCCCCAACAACACAGCACTTGGTTTTGACCTTTAGGCAGAAGTCCCTTGTTCCCAAAACATCACAGACCAGAGTGGAGTATGTAGATTAGTCAGCTACACCATAGCTGTGTTCAAATACTCATACTAACAGTACTATTTGTGACATTCATTGAGTATGCTTATTGGTCATAGTCTGGATCGAGTTTGTATGCCAAAAGTTCCCTGATGTCGTACTAAATTCACCAAAATATGAAGTATACACGCAGTGGACATTATTTCTGTACTTTTAGGGCCCATAATGCAAGACTTCAGGAAATGGGCACAGCTTCACAATATTTCCAGAATTGAAGAAAATATGCAGCCGAAGTCCGACAAGAGCGGATACAAATTAATTGCTTTAACTAATTATGAAAAATGTTAAGAAAATGTTGAGCAATGTAATAAAGTAATTACTTTTCAAAAGTTACGCTACACGTTATGTTGGCTGACAATGTGTTGGCTACTCTATCCTTATGAACCGCATAGCATATCATTACAGCAGTATGTACTGGTATGTTATCTAGCTACCTCGTTAGTTGGCTACTAATACATTGAACTTGCCAGTATATGAACTATATGCCATCTAACTACCCATCGTTTATTGACTTGATTATCCATGTCATTAGCTCAGTGGTATAGTCGTTGTGCGTTCAATGGACATAAATTTGCTCTGGCTATCTACTCCGATTTCAGAGCACTCTCGTCTGAGTGTGCTAGAGCGCAGAATAACTGATGAACAAACGCTCAACACCCGTTTTAATATGGCTGGTGTCAGTAAACGTCAGCAATTTTTTTTAAATTAAATTGTTGCCAGCAGCACAGTTAGTGACCAACGCTCTGGATAACGTGAAAACAACCTAACCAGATCTGCTATGGTGAGTAAAATGGTCAGAGTGAGGTATTTTCTCATTTGTGTCTGAAAGTAGCTAGCCAGTTAGCTTGTGTGCTTGACTTCAGTGCAGTTGTGATGGTCAGAACGCTCGGCTCAACCCTACTCCTCGGCCAGTGTGCGCACTGAACGCTCTGAGAGGGGAAACGCTCAGAATTTACGAATGGACAATCTGACAACGCTCTGAATTTAAGAACGCCCAGAGCACACTATGACACTCAAGATTGAATTCACGAACACAAAAATGTCTAGCTAGTAATTTGTTATGCTAGCAAGAGGTTGCATAGCAACATCATCAAGTTCCGGTAGACAAGCATAGCGCTAGTATGCTCAACTGAAAAGGATACAGTTTGTTTACAATATACAAAAATTAACTAATAGTAAATACTGTATACACTCATTAAGTATGTAGTATGTTAGTCTGGGTATTCGAACACAGCCCTAGTCAATGAGTGTGCAAAACATGTGATTTCGTTTAGACTGACCAAGTGAATCCAGGTGAAAGCTACGATCCCTTGTTGATGTCACTAGTTAAATCCACTTCAAATCAGTGTAGATGAAGGGGAGGAGACAGGTTAAATAAGGATTTTTAAGCCTTGAGACATGGATTGTGTTTGTGTGCCATTCAGAGGGTGAATGGACAAGACAAAAGATTGAAGTTCCTTTGAATGGTTATGGTAGTAGGTGATAGGCGCACTGGTTTGAGTGTGTCGAGAACTGCAAAGCTGCTGGGTTTTTCACATTCAGTTTCCTTTGTGTATCAAGAATGATCCACACCCCAAAGGACATCCAGCCAACTTGACACAACTGTGGGAAGCATTGGAGTCAACATGGGCCAATATCCCTGTGGAACGCTTTCAACAACTTGTAGTACGAGTGCTCTTGTCACAAACTGTTGCAAGCTGATGAGGAGCCTCTGGCTGGAGACTGCATCCTGTTAGATACGCACTCAGTTTATTGGGTACACCTGTCTAGTACCGGGTCAGACCCCCCTTTGCCTCCAGAACAGACGGAATTCTTCAGGGCATTTAACAAGGCGTCGGAAACATTCCACAGGGATGTTGGTCCATGCTGACGTAATGGCATCATGCAGTTGCTGCAGATTGGACGGCAGTACATTCATGTTGTGAACAGCCTGTTCCATCTCATCCCAAAGATGCTCTATTGGATTGAGGTCTGGGGACTGACCAGGCCACCCAAGTAAACTGAACTCACTGTCATGTTCCAGGCGATGTTTTTCCACTCCTCAATTGTCCCAGGAGGGTGGACGTTTCTGGATCCGGCGTGCCTGGCAACGACGATAATACCACGCCCAGTCACTTAGGTCACTCTTTTTATCCATTTTAATGTTCAATCGAACTGTAACTGAATGCCTCGATGCCTGTCTGCCAGCTTTATATAGCAAGCCATGGCTACATGACTCACTGACTGTAGAAGTGATCCATTTTCGTGAACGGTGTAGTGAATCTAATAAACTAGCCGGTGTGTCTAGTTAAGCTTATGAATAATGACACACACCACGTAGACATAGAAAGTGTTCATTAAATGTACTTTTTGGTGAAAAACAAAAATGCCCATATACAGGCTATGGCACTTTCCAAAACAAGATACCGGATACTTCGGAATTTTGGCAATAAAGCCCTTTATCTCCTTCCCCAGAGTCAGATAAACTCATGGATACCATTTTTATGTATCTGCATCCAGTATTAAGGTAGTTAAATAGGTTACATTCAGTCACAGAAAGCTAACTTTGCTAGCTAGCTTATCACTTCACCCTAAAACTGTATTTGTTTAATGCAAACCATAACGCAAAGTATGCTGATTGGCTGCAAAAACGTTAACTGAGTTACATGACTGGTATTTCACTTTCTTGACAAACTGTTGCATATGAGAGGAGTGTCTTGAGAGTGATGTCTGCATCCAGTCTTAAAGCAATATACACACAATATCCCATAATGACAAATCGAAAACAGGTTTAGAAATTTCTGCAAATCTATTAAAAATTAGAAACTGAAACACCTTATTTACATAAGTATTCAGAACCTTTGCTATGAGACTCGAAATTGAGCTCAGGTGCATCCTGTTTCCATTGATCATCCTTGATGTATCTAAAACTTGATTGGAGTCCACCTATGGTAAATGATTGGACATGATTTGTTAAGTCACACAGTTGACAGTGCATGTCAGAGCAAAAACCAAGCCATGAGGTCAAAGGAATTGTTCGTTGAGCTCCGAGACAGGATTGTGTCGAGGCACAGATCTGGGGAAGGGTACCAACACATTTCTGCAGCATTGAGGGTCCAAGAAAACAGTGGCCTCCATCATTCTTAAATGGAGGATGTTTGGAACCACCAAGATTCTTCCTAGACCTGGCCACCCGGCAAAACTGAGCAATCGGGGGAGAAGAGCCTTAGTCAGGGAGGTGACCAAGTACCTGATGGTCACTCTGACAGAGCTATAGGAGTTAATCTGTGGAGATGGGAGAACCTTCCAGAAAGACAACCATCCCTGCAGCATCCCACCAATCATTTCTTTATGGTAGTGGCCAGACGGAAGCCACTCCTAAGTAAAAGGCACATGACAACACGCTTGGAGTTTGCCAAAAGGCACCTAAAGACTCTCAAACCATGAGAAACTAAGTGTAGATTATCTGGTCTGATGAACTCAAGATTGAACTCTTTGGCCTGAATGCCAAGCATCACGTCTGGAGGAAACCTGGCACCATCCCTACAGTGAAGTATGGTGGTGGCAGCATCATGCTGTGGGGATGTTTTTCAGCAGTAGGGACTGGGAGACTAGTCAAGATCGAGGGAAAGATGAATGGAGTAAAGTACAGAGAGCTCCAGAGCGCTCAGGACCTCAGACCGGAGCGAAGGTTCACCTTCCAACAGGACAATGACCCTAAGCACACAGCCAAGACTATGCAGGAGTGGCTTCGGGACAAGTGTCTGAAAGTCCATGAGTGGCCCAGCCAGAGCCCGGACTTGAACACGATCAAACATCTCTGGAGAGACCTGAAAATAGCTGTGCCGCAACGCTCCCCATCCAACCTGACAGAGCTTGAGAGGATCTGCAGAGAAGAATTGGAGACTCCCCAAACACAGGTGTACCAAGCTTGTAGCATCATACCCAAGAAGACTCGAGGCTGTAATCGCTGCCAAAGTTGCTTCAACAAAGTACAGAGTAAAGGGTCTAAATACTTATGTAAATGTGACATTAGTTTTATTTTGAATAAATGAGCAAAAAATTCTAAAAACCTCTTTTTGCTTTGTCATTATGGGGTATTGTGTGTAGATTGAGGGGAAAAAGCAATTTTGTAACGTAACAAAATGTGGAAAAAGTCAAGGGGGTCTGAATAGTTTCCTTAGACACTGTACATCTTGATTGACCAAGTTTATCAATAGAGATTTACCATTGAAATCTAAATATTACCATTATGTTGTTAGATTAGGTAAGACAAAGTTACATTTGGTTTATTAAAAAATGTATTAATCTCTGGACCACCTGTTGTCATCAAAATGTTGTAATGTAATGATATTGAATATCGGCATAAAATATCAGACAGACAGACATCGGCCTCCTTGACCCCTCTCCAATTTCTTTATTTAAAAAAAATCAGTATCGGCCTGCAAAAAAAAATGCATATCAGTCGTTGTAACACAACAAGTCAAGATACTTATTGTAATGGATAGCCTCCCCTAGGTGTACACACACAGGCGCTACCAGTTAAACACATAATAAGAAATCAAGTCAATTTGCTGCCCACTCAGGGAAAATAAATGACATTTTGTTGAAAGTCCATTTCCGGAGGGAACCTGAAAACATGCGACCTGACAAGTTGAATTACGACATTAATATTTAAATATTTGTCAACATTAACCTTTATCACAAAGACAAATTTGTAGCTCATGTTGCAGTTTAGGGGCGTTTGAACGCACGTCTTTGTGCGGAGAGGACTTTATTGAGACTGATTGCCCTGGTTAATCGCAACAGCCGTCGTCTGCATATTAAAGTACCACGAAAGGAAACAAGAAAACTCACCGCCCTCTTAACTTGGCGAAGTTTAAATCCCCTATGCCCAGAGCTGCCGCTTCCCCCCCCCCCCCCCCCCCCCCCCCCCATTTCTGTGGAATTGATTGTGTTCATTGTACATTAAGGTAGGCACTACATTCCATGAGGTCAGTGTTGTTCAACCGTACTAGTCCCATTTGGCATCAAGTATCCTACATGGTAATAACTGTTCGATTGTTGCATCACTTCAGGCTAGAAAACAAACCTACAGAAGAGGAGCGCTCGGTCAGGAAACGTGTTAAATGCTTATGGACTTTATGATATACTGTATGGGTTGGATCTTGACATGTACTGTAGTTAGTCTTGTGTGCCCTGTCTGACTAATATCTAGCCTACGTTTTCCTGTCTGTCTGTGTGTCTACCAGGTAGCCCATTTGGAGCACACAGGCCACTAGCTGACGGTGAAGGACAACCAGGTGGTCCAGCTGCACCAGTCCTGTGTGCGACCACAAGCCGGAGTGGGTGATATACAATGAGTTTGTGCTGACCACCAAGAACTACATCCGCACCTGCACCGACATCAAACCAGAGTGGTATTTAGAAAACATGTGTATTGTTTGCATTGTTAGGTATACTGCACTGTTGGAGCTAGAAACAATCATTTCGCTGAACCTTTCTATAAAATACGTGTACGCTACCAATAGAATTAGATTTGGTAAGTTGTCAGCAGCTTACTGGCTGCCTAGGCCTATATCCATCTTGTCTAGTGAGTTGACTGCAGGCCTATAGTCAGTCCTCTCCTAGATTCTGCTAGGTGTGTGTCTATGTGCTTGGCTGCAGTCAACCCGCCTGCTCCGATATTCCTCTAGACCTGTGAGAATGTGTGTGTACACGTGTGTGAACAAGCAGTCAGCCTGCTCCTTGTGTGTGTGTGTGTTTGTGAGACAGTGTGCACATTGTTGGATTACGTGGGTGTTTGTTCATCTGTCTGTGTGTGCTTGCGCATTCATGTGTCGGATGAAGTGTCTGCGGCAATCTCTGTGTGCGAACGCGGGAGAGAAAGCCTTCTCTCTCTCACACACACACACACGTCATGACTAATATGTTTACTTGTCTCCTTTCCCAGGCTGGTGAAAATCGCCCCGCAGTACTAAGAGATGGATAACTTCCCCAACTGTGAAGCCAAGAGACAGTTGGAGCGCATCGTCGCTAAACTCTCAACCAAGGAATAATCTGTACTAACACTAGTGTGCATGAGAACAATACCATCACCACCAGCACTAAGGAACTCTTCATCTGAGCCTTGCATTTTCTTATTTTATTTTTATTTTTATTTTTTTTTTACCACCTGTGGTCATTGTGATTAACAGGTGGTTGGCATTGCTGTTGATCCTGGTTGGGAGTGAGCTCAGAAGGTTGAAATATTAAATGTATTTTAATAGCAGCAAAGCAGGAAGTAAAAGCAGGAAGTGTACCCATCAATATCAGCTGTGATCGTATGATTCAACTCAAATGACATTACAAAAAATACATTCCAGGTGTGTTCGTAAATTTAAACTGGAGTGCCAGAGAGTGCGCTCTGGGAGTTCTTAAATTCAGAGCTTTGTCAGATTGCCCGTTCGTAAATTCAGAGCATTTCGCTCTCAGAGCGCACACTGGACTCTCTGGCCGAGGAGTAAGGTTGATCCGAGCGTTCTGACCTCACAGAGGTAGTCAAGCACCCAAGCTAACTGGCTAATGTTGGCTAGCTACTTCCAGACACAAATTAGAGAACAGCTGACTCTGACCATTTTACTCGCCCTAGCAGAGATGTCGATGTTTACTGACACTGGCCATATTCAACCGGTGTTGAGCGTTCATAAATTCATTAATCAGTTATTCTGCACTCTGGCACACTCAGGCGAGAGTGCTCTGAAATCGGAGTAGATAGCCAGAGCGAATTTACAAACGCACCCTCCATTGCATGAGCGGCAGCAGTTAGCATATTTGAAATGAACCTTCTACATTACCATGGAAATGATTGCGTCACAATAACAGGCAGTCATTGCGAGTGTACCCATGAGTTTACCAGTCAAATTGTCAGGGTTAGAGCGTCCACGCCATTCTATGTCAATGTATGCTACTGCTGCATTGTGGGAGGTGTTGCCTAGGCAACCAAAGACTTGTTTGCTACAACATATTGCTTGTTTCCGCAAGGGAGAGGCTATACGGACACGCCTGGTGACCAAAATTTATGACGTAAGTCGCGCAGCGAGAGTTTAGGGGACGAACGGATTCAGTTATAGATCACCAGTTGGCTCCCTTTTCTGATCATCACTTGATTTCCCTGAATTTACAAGCTACTAAAAAAAAAAAGGTACTTGAGGATATTGGAAATTAAACAACACACTTCTTAAAGATCCTATTCCAATAAAGACCCTTCTCTGACAATTGGAGACCAATTACTTGATTAAATACTGACTACAAATCGACTGCTCTTGTTTATGCCAAAAGATTAAAGAATGGAATAGATACCATTATAAATGAGACTCTAACAGGATTTATGAAGGGCCATCACATAACCACAAACATTTGTTTAGTCTTGGACCTTCTAGATTATTCAGATGCAATTGATTCAGATGTGGTCGTCTTATTTTTGGACTTCTGTAAAGCCTGATACAATTGAACATGATTTTCTCTTTAGGTCACTTACAATTCACCGAAACCAAAAAGTTGATCAAAGTCATTCGCATGTTTTACAAAGATATAAATAGTTCTGTGTTACTAAACCTTAATACATCCAAAAGATTCACTATCAACAGAAGTGTACGACAGGGATGCCTAATTTCGCCATTTTTATTCATTTTGGTTGTGGAACGTCTATCTCTAGATATTCTGAATAATGCAAATCTGCATGGTATAACCATTTTTAACAAAGAAATCAATTTCCTAACCGCCGGATGATGCTGCTCTTTTTTAATAGACAAAGACCAGGTCGCCCATGCCCTTAATGATATCACTGCATTCTCTATTGCATCAGGATTAAAACTGAATGCTTCTATATGTGAAATCTTATGTTTATAAACTCAGGAAAAAAAAGAAACGTCCCTTTTTCAGGACCCTGTCTTTCAAAGATAATTTGAAAATCCAAATAACTACACAGATCTTCATTGTAAAGGGTTTAAACACTGGTTTCCCATGCTTGTTCAAAGAACCATAAACAATTAATGAACATGCACCTGTGGAACTGTCCTTAAGACACTAACAGCTTACAGAAGGTAGGCAATTAAGGTCACAGTTATGAAAACTTAGAACACTAAAGAGGCCTTTCTACTGACTCTGAAAAACACCAAAAGAAAGATGCCCAGGGTCCCTGCTCATCTGCACGAACGTGCCTTAGGCATGCTGCAAGAAGGCATGAGGACTGCAGATGTGGCCAGGGCAATAAATTGCAATGTCCGTACTGTGAGACGCCTAAGACAGTGCTACAGGGAGACAGGACAGACAGCTGATCATCCTCGCAGTGGCAGACCACGTGTAACAACACCTGCACAGGATAGGTACATCAGAATATTACACCTGCGGTGCAGGTACAGGATGGCAACAACAACTGCCCGAGTTACACCAGGAACGCACAATCCCTCCATCAGTGCTCAGACTGTCCGCAATCGGCTGAGAGAGGCTGGACTGAGGGCTTGTAGGCCTGTTGTAAGGCAGGTCCTCACCAGACATCACCGGCAACAACGTCTTCACTGATGCGGTTTCGTCTAACCAGGGGTGATGGTTGGATTCGCGTTTATCGTCGAAGGAATGAGAGTTGGAGTGGGATCGATTTGGAGGTGGAGGGTCTGTCATGGTCTGGGGCGGTGTGTCACAGCATCATCGGACTGAGCTTGTTTGCAGGCAATCTTAACGCTGTGTGTTACAGGGAAGACATCCTCCTGCAGGCTGATCCTGACATGACCCTCCAGCGTGACAATCCCACCAGCCATACTGATCGTTCTGTGCAAGATTTCCTGCAAGACAGGAATGTCCAAGTTCTGCCATGGCCAGCGAAGAGCCCGGATCTCAATCCAATTGAGCACGTCTGGGACCTGTCGGATCGGAGGCGGAGGGTTAGGGCCAGGGCAATTCCCCCCAGAAATGTCTGGGAATTTGCCGGTGCATTGGTGGGAGAGTGGAGTAACGTCTCACAGCAAGAACTGGCAAATCTAGTGCAGTCCATGAGGAGGAGATGCACTGCAGTACTTAATGCAGCTGGTGGCCACACCAGATACCGACTTTTGATTTTGACCTATAAAGGACTGTTAAATATTTAGGAATACTTCTGTCAAAAAACCACTTAGACAACATATGAATTTCTCTCCTAAAATTAAGAAAACCAAAAATATATTTAATAATAATTGGCTACAACGGGATCTTTCTATACTTGGGAGAGTACTTCTGTCCAAGGCAGAGGGACTGTCTCACTTTGTGTACCCCTCATTATCTTTATTTGTAAATCCTTCTACTTGTAAAGAGATCAACAAGACTCTTGACTTCATCTGGAAAAATAAGTCAGTTCTCTCTAATAAAAGAGCTGAAGGCGGTCTGGAAGTGTTGGATTTTGTTGACAGAAATAACACTTTCAAGATCAACTGGTTGAAAAGATGTTTGATCTACATGATATTTCATTCCAAATTAATGTGTTTAGTAAATTGGGAGGTCATAGATTTTTACTGTAATGTAATTATATTCCTGAAAGATTACCTGCTAAATTGGCTAGGTTTCACCAACAAGCTTTAATGGCCTGGAAAATGAAAGCTCTTTTGTGGAATAATTCAGACATAACTCTAAGGAATAAGTCATTGTTCTACCCCAACTATCTTGAGAGGAATTTTGACTTTGTTCTTGAGATTTTTGACAACAGGGGTGATATTCGTACATATGAACAATTTATAACATTGAATGAGTTTCCAATACCTTTCAGAGTTTATTTCTGTGATTAAAGCCATGTGATGATCACAGAGCTTATCCAGAACTCAGTTTGGAAGGCGTGGGCTTACTTGAGAAATCTTGTTGTAATATATAAAACAAATTCTCCATTCACCGAACCAACTTACGCCTAGAGGAAACATTTTCGGGAACATGTCTGGAAAAAAGCTTGGTTAAGGCCTTACAAATATTGTATATCAAACACATTTAAGGAAGTGTACTTTAAAATTCTACACAGAATTACAGTGATATCTTATGTTGTCCAAATTTATGGCTATTGATGATATGCGTTTTCACTTGTTCTTTGAATGTAAATTTGTGTTAGAATTTTGGGAAAACCTTGCAGAATATTTATTTACCATGATGAACACTACACATGTTTTTTTCGACATGAAGGATGTTACTATTGCAATAACAAGACCATTGAAATTGTGATTTTTTTATTCTTGTTGCCAAATACTTCTTCGGGATCAGTGTCCCTTCCACGGGAATTTCCCAGGACATAGACATACAGTTTTAGTCGGAAGTTTACATACACTTAGGTTGGAGTCATTAAAACTCGTTTTTCAACCACTCCACAAATGTCTTGTTAACAAACTAGAGTTTTGGCAAGTCGGGTTAGGACATCTACTTCGTGCATAACACAAGTAATTTTTCCAACAATTGTTTAGACAGATTTCACTTATTCACTGTATCACAATTCCAGTGGGTCAGACGTTTACATAGACTAAGTTGACTGTGCCTTTAAACAGCTTGGACAATTCCAGAAAATGATGTCATGGCTTTAGAAGCTTCTGATAGGATAATTGACATCATTTGAGTCAATTGGAGGTGTACCTGTGGATGTATTTCAAGGCCTACCTTCAAACTCAGTGCCTCTTTGCTTGACATCATGGGAAAATCAAAAGAAATAGCCAAAACCTCAGAAGAAAAAATTGTAGACCTCCACAAGTCTGGTTCATCCTTGGGAGCAATTTCCAAACACCTGAAGGTACCACGTTAATTTGTAAAAACAATAGTACGCAAGTATAAACACCATGGGACCACGCAGCCATCATGATTTGCAACTGCATATGGGGACAAATATCGTACTTTTTGGAGAAATGTCCTCTGGTCTGATGAAACAAAAATAGAACTGTTTGGCCATAATGACCATTGTTATGTTTGGAGGAAAAAGGGGGACGCTTGCAAGCCGAAGAACACCATCCCAACCGTGAAGCACGGGGGTGGCATCATCATGTTGTGGGGTGCTTTGCTGCAGGAGGGACTGGTGCACAAAATAGATGGCATCATGAGGATGGAAAATTATGTTGATATAGTGAAGCAACATCTCAAGACATCAGGAAGTTAAAGCTTGGTTGAAAATGGGTCTTCCAAATGGACAATGACCCCAAGCATACTTCCAAAGTTGTGGCAAAATGGCTTAAGGACAACAAAGTTAAGGTATTGGAGTGGCCATCACAAAGCCCTGACCTCAACCCTATAGAAAATGTGTGGGCAGAACTGAAAAAGTGTGTGCGAGCAAGGAGGCCTACAAACCTGACCCAGTTACAGCAGCTCTGTCAGGAGGAATGGGCCAAAATTCACCCAACTTATTGTGGGAAGCTTGTGGAAGGCTACCCAAAATGTTTGACCCAAGTTAAACAATTTAAAGGCAATGCTAACAAATACTAATTGAGTGTATGTAAACTTCTGACCCACTGGGAATGTGATGAAAGAAAGAAATCATTCTCTACTATTATTCTGACATTTCACATTCTTGAAATAGTGGTGATCCTAACTGACCTAAGACAGGGAATTTTTACTAGGATTAAATGCCTGGAATTGTGAAAAACTGAGTTTAAATGTATTTGGCTAAGGTGTATGTAAACTTCCGACTTAAACTGTATCTGATTTTAGCAGAAAGCTTAAATTCTTGTTAATCTAACTGCACTGTCCAATTTACAGTAGCTATTACAGTGAAATAATACCAAGCTATTGTTTGAGGAGAGTGCACAATTTTGAACATAAAAAGTAATTAATTAACAAATTAGGCATGTTTGGGAAGTCTTGATACAAAACTTTGAACAGAAATGCAATAGTTCATTGGATCAGTCTAAAACTTTCCACATACATTGCTGCCAGCTAGTGGCCGAAATGTGTATTGCACCTGGGCTGGAATAATACATTATGGCCTTTTTCTTGCATTTCAAAGATGTATTATCTTTTTACCAGATCTTTTTTGTTATATTCTCCTACATTCCTTTCACAGTTCCACAAACTTCAAAGTTTTTCCTTTCAAATGGTAACAAGAACATGCATATCCTTGGATTTGTACAAACAAAACATCCAGAATTATATACCAAAATTACACATTTTTGTTTTAATTTAATTATCTGGCTAAGACATTATCCCTAGTGAATAACAACAAGAATAACATCTTCCTGAATCATTGAGATTTTTTCAGATAATTCCAGATATCGTTGTTAGTTTGAAAGTAATCAGAGACGGGTTAATTAAAAATGTTTGAAAGCAAAATCGATATGAAAATGTATTTTTATCTCTCTTGGAGTGGTAGGCTCATAGGATGCATAACATTTTTCACATTTTTGGCAAGCCACTGATGAGGCTGCATAATCATTAAACAGGACCCATAAACATTCCCTAAACATTCTTCAGGATTCGTCATCAGGATTGGACAACTAGTTCTTATGATCAAACTTTGAACAGAAATGAACCAAACATTTCTTTACTTCCCTATCCAAGGAAGTTGGATGAGCCCTGGAGAAGTTTCTTCGAAAGCTCCCCTGTCATCCTATGGGTCAGGAGCCCAAATAAAGCACGCTGCAGTGTGAGGCAGAGCATAAAGCCACAAGGAATTAGGTGTCAAGAGGACTCCTCAGAGAAGACAGCCATGAAGCCGGGGCTGTCCCACAGGCTGAGGTCAGCCCAGGTCCCAAATAAGGCTAGCCCAACTGGGAGAGCATCTTGGGTCCTTTCACCCCTGAAGGCTCCCTCATGGTTGCTTTGGGTTAGGGGCGTTTCACAGCGTGTGTTCAAGGCAGCTTCGACTGGCTCTGTCTGAGCTCGTTGACTTCAATACAATCTCAGTATTATTCAGAGTTAAAGCCTCCTGACAGTTATATGAACTTTAGCGTTTTTTGTCCCCCCATGGTGGATTATGCTTTAAGAAAAATGTCAATGGTTGTGGATATGGTCTTTGAAATTAAGTGCTTATTTCTGAAAATGGTGCTTTATGCACTCTGGCCGTTGCGGGACATTCCGCTTGTGACATTTATCTTCCTGTCCCTCATTGCATATTCTCAGTTGGTCTGCGTAGGTGGTCTAGTTTCCACCGGCTCACCTCTGCCATTTCAGTTACTTTGTCCATTTGTTAAAGAAAAAAAATCAGCCTTTGTGTCTTGTGTTGCTGGGCCAAAACATAAGCGTTTGCAGAGTCACAGTTGATGTTTATGCAGCGGACTGTACGAGAACACAGTTTTCCAGGGCACCCAGGGGGTCTTTATGTTTTAGTTCTGTGTTGATCCATTAATCGTAGATGAGGACGATTATTATGAGGACACCTATGGCATAATATATATCTCGGCCGTGTGTGCCCGAGAAGGGATGAGTCTTGTACGATGAGGCATGACTGAGAAAGACATGGGAACTTCATAAGCGGCCCTTAGCATTTGCCCCGATTTGACATTTCAAAGCGAAGTCAACTAAGTGGGGAGGCGCAATTGAAGTGTTCTCTGAGCTGTCTTTATTAGCGAGAGGAGAGGAATATGGCTTCCTATATACGACTGAGGGAGTTGCTATGGCTTGCGCAATATGCAAGGCAGGAGATTAGCATGTTTATTTTTATATTTTCAGACTGTTGGGAGGCAAGCGGTTCAGTTTTTAAATAGACTGCTTTTTGCAAAGGAATGTAAATGTAACCATGAAAATGGTGCCAGGAAGATTAGCACCCCTAACTGAAGCCAATAGAAAACCCATTAGTTTAAGCTGATCTGGAAATTATATGGTATTGATCCTGGGGTAGCTAACAGCATTTTTCATTCTCAATATTTCCAATTGATCCATTCTGTCATACATAATTACAAAAGAAAAATCTAAAAATAATTTTATTAGTGAGTGGCTAATGAATCACAGTGAAAAGCAAAACATATATTTAACCAATTTCCTTTTTAGACCCATCCACCGTATCTCCTTTTTCTAGTGTGTACAGCATTGTCTTACGTCAGTCAGATGTTTGTTGCGTTAGCATGACGCCATCAAATCGGAAGACAATGGTGTGTACAGTTCATTCCAATGGTGAAATATGTTTTAGGTAAACACAGATGTTTTCTATGATTGTGTCTGAATTGTAATTGCATGACAACACGGCCCGTCCACGTACTAGCTGATATTTTCACAATTCTTTAAAAATCACAAATTTATGCCTAGTCATTTATGCATGATCGAAGTTCAGTAATCTCATGTTTCAATAGAAAAGGAGTTGTATAATTTCAGCAAATGCATTTTTTAGAGGCTTAACCTTGAGTCCTGGGTGATAAGAAGCCACGGATGCATTATTATGTAGAGGAAGGAGATTGCCTGGGCATCACTGTTCACCCAACCCTCACCTGCTGACACAGTCATTCTCAGCCTTTGCTGAGGTGCCCCCTTTTGAATGTGACAGAGGGCAGGTACCGTTCAAGAGCTGTCTTCAAACATAACTTCCCAAAATCACAAACTCTGAGAAACATACTGATGGAATGGCTTTGTTCCCCACTAGCCAATCGACACACAAATCACCATTTTATATTGGAACGACTGCTTTTCTGGACCTCCCATGGGGCGCTGGATGGAGGCCTCATCAGTTTGGGCGTTGGGCGGCGGGCGGGGCTGGGAGGGGGGTATTTTCCACTAGCCTTTCCTCCCGATCCAAGCCCAGACAGGTGTCTTATCTCCATCACGCAGCACAAGAGCAGCCAATCTCACAGGAAGATGGCGACTGGAATGTGACAAATCCATCTGTTCTGGTTTGAATGTGTATGCTAATTTGAAGTAATAGCCTCTCTGGTGACAGTGAGACGGAACAATTCAATCATGCCATCTGACAGTCGCTTGCCAGCCTTTTCTGTGATATGGTATATATATACACACATATATATATGTATGAACCACTGTGTTAGGCCTGCGATTGGCTACAGTGCCTTCAGAAAGTATTCACACCTCTTGACTTTTTCCACATTTTGTTGTGTTACAAAGTGGGATTGAAATGGATTTGTCATTTTTTTGTCAATGGTCTACACAAAATACTCTGTCAAAGTAGAAAAAAAAATCTAACTTTTATTAATGGCAAACAGTAATATGTTTTGATTAGATGAATATACACACCGCTGAGTCAATACATGTTAGAATCACCTTTGGCAGCGATTACAGCTGTGAGTCTTTCTAGGTAAAGTCTAAGAGCTTTGCACACCTGGATTGTACAATATTTGTACATTCTTTAAAAAAATCTTTAAGCTCTCAAGTTGGTTGTTGATCATTGCTAGACAGACATATTCAAGTCTTGCCACAGATTTTCAAGCCGATTTAAGTCAAATCTGTAACTAGGCCACTCGGGAGCATTCACTGTCGTCTTGGTAAGCAACTCCAGTGTATATTGAGCCTTGTGTTTTAGATAATTGTCCTGCTGAAAGGTGAGTGTCTCCCAGGGTCTGTTAGAAAGCAAACTGAACCAAGTTTTCCTCTAGGATTTGTCTTGTGCTTAGCTCTATTCTGTTTATTTTTATCCTAAAAACTCCCTAGTCATTGCCGATGACAAGCATACGCATAACATGATGCAGCTACCACCATGCTTGAAAATATGAAGAGTGGTACTCAGTGATGTGCTGTTGGATTTTCCCCAAAAATAAATTTACATTTTAAATGTAACCTTTATTTAACTAGGCAAGTCAGTTAAGAACAAATTCATATTTACAATGATGGCCTACCGGGGAACAGTGGGTTAACTTTTTCCCTTGTCAGCTTGGGGATTCGATCCAGCAACGTTTTGGTTACTGGCCCAACACTCTAACCACTAGGCTACCTGCATGTATTCAGGACAAAAAGTTTATTTCTTTGCCACATTTGTAGCAGAATTCCTTTAGTGCCTTAAACAGGATGCATGTTTTGGAATATTTTTTTATTCTGCACAGGCTTCCTTTTTTCACTGTAATTTACAGGTACGTTAGTATTGTGCAGTAACTACAATGTTGTTGATCCATCCTCAGTTATCACAGCCATTAAACTATCTGTTTTAAAATCACTGTTGGCTTCATGTTGAAATTCCTGAGCGGTTTCCTTCCTCTCCAGCAACTGAGTTAGGATGGGCGCCTGTATCTTTGTAGTGACTGTGTGTATTGATACACCATCCAAAGTATGTTCACAGAGGGATCTGTGCAGAAAGATCTGTGCTGGCAGGAAAATATATATATATTTTTTATTTCCTCAGTAGATAGGTGATATCAGGATAGCTACGCTTGTTCACAGGTGTGATCCACTTATGGAAAAACCATGGGGAATTATTGAAAATGCACATGATCGCTACAGATCGCTACAGTGGATTACTACCCGTCAATACGATTCTCTGAAAAATAAATATGTCCCTAGAATTAGACAGATCACAGAAAGCAAATATTCAGTATACCAATGGACCCTGAGTGGTATAGTAGACCATTTGTTTTGAAAAAGCTTGCTCAGACTATCGTGATATCTCTCGCTGTGCAGCTCCCCTGTTTCGTGCAAATGCACGGTGCTCCGCAATCTTTAAATTAATCTACAGTAGAGGACAGATCATGGAGATTGAGACAGAGCTAAAGAACAAACCACTCTCCCCCCGGTGTTAATTTCGCTTGCATCACTCTTTTTACCCCTCTCTTCTTTCATCGAGGCCTCTTTACTTCTAAGACACTGAATTGGGATAGACAAGGCCACTGCTGACCTGCAAAACGACGAACCAAAATCTAAAACTGACCCTAACCCTAACCAATCCTTCACCCTTACCATAACCTAATTTTAACAAATTCTGAAATGAAATATTGGTTTGCAGGTCAGGAGTGTCCGAATAACCTTTTCCCACTGAATTGGTTAACAAACTACACTGATAAAAAATAAATTATTTTTCCATACGCACAAAAAGCTTCTCTCAAATGTTGTGCACAAATTTGTTTACATCCCTGTTAGTGACCATTTCTCCTTTGCCAAGATAATCCATCCACCTGACAGGTGTGGCATATTACGAAAGATGATGAAACAGCATGATCATTACACAGGCTCACCTTGTGCAGGGGACAATAACAGGCCACTCTAAAATGTGCAGTTTTGTCACACAACACAATGCCACTGATGTTTCAAGTTGAGGGAGCGTGCAACTGGCCTGCTGACTGCAGGAATGTCCACCAAGCGGTTGCCAGAGAATTGAATGCTCCTTTCTCTACCATAAGCCACCTCCAGCGTAATTTTAGAGAATTTGGCAGTACGTCCAACCGGCCTCACACCTGCAGACCATGTGTATGGCGTTGTGTGGGTGAGCAATTTGTTGATGTCATCGTTGTGAACAGAGTTCCCCATGGTGGCGGTGGGGTTATGGTATGGGCAGGCATAAGCTACGGACAACAAACACAATTGAAGTTTTAAATTGATGGCAATTTGAATGCACAGAGATACTGTGAAGAGATCCTGAGGACTATTGTCGTGCCATTCATCCACCGCCATCACCTCATGTTTGGGATACTCTGGATCGACGTGTATGACAGCGTGTTCCAGTTCCCGCCAATATCCAGCAATGTCACACAGCCATTGAGAAGGAGTGGGACAACATTCCCAGGACACAATCAACAACCTGATCAACTCTATGCAAAGGAGATGTGTCACGCTGCATGAGGCAAATGCTCACACCAGATACTGACTGGTTTTCTGATCCACGCCCCAATTATTTTTTTAAAGAGATACATACAGTTGTCGGAAGTTTACATACACTTATGTTGGAGTCATTAAAACTCCACAAATTTCTTGTTAACAAACTATAGTTTTGGCAAGTTGGTTAGGACATCGACGTTGTGCATGACACAAGTAATCTTTCCAACAACTTTTTACAGACAGATTATTTCACTGTATCACAATTCCAGTGGGTCAGAAGTTCACATACACTAAGTTGACTGTGCCTTTAAACAACTTGGACAATTCCAGAAAACAATGTCATGGCTTTAGAAGCTTCTGATAGGCTAATTAACACCATTTGCATCAATTGGAGGTGTACCTGTGGATGCATTTCAAGACCTACCTTCAAACTCAGTGCCTCTTTGCTTGACATCATGTAAAAATCAAAAGAAATCAGCCAAGAACTCAGAAAACAAAATTGTAGACCTCCACAAGTCTGGTTCATCCTTGGGAGCAATTTCCAAACACCTGAAGGTACCACGTTCATCTGTACAAACAATAGTACGCAAGTATAAACACCATGGGACAACGAAGCCATCATACCGCTCAGGAAGGAGACGCGTTCTGTCTCCTAGAGATGAACGTACTTTGGTGCGAAAAGTGCAAATCAATCCCAGAACAACAGCAAAGGACCTTGTGAAGATGCTGGAGGAAACAGGTACAAAAGTTTCTATATCCACAGTAAAACGAGTCCTATATTGACATAACCTGAAAGGCCGCTCAGCAAGGAAGAAGCCACTGCTCCAAAACTGCCATAAAAAAGCCAGACTACGGTTTGCAACTGCACATGGGGACAAAGATCATACTTTTTGGAGAAATGTCCTCTGGTTTGATGAAACAAAAATAGAACTGTTTGGCCATAATGACCATCGTTATGTTTGGAGGAAAAAGGGGGAGGCTTACGAGCCGAAGAACACCATCCCAACTGTGAGGCACGGGGGTGGCAGTATCATGTTGTGGGGGTGCTTTGCCGCAGGAGAGACTGGTGCACTTCACAAAATAGATGGCATAATGAGGCAGGAAAATGATGTGGATATATTGAAGCAACATCAGTCAGGAAGTTAAAGCTTGGTCGCAAATGGGTCTTCCAAAATGGACAATGACCCCAAGCATACTTCGAAAGTTGTGGCAAAATGGCTTAAGGACAACAAAGTTAAGGTATTGGAGTGGCCATCACAAAGCCCTGACCTCAAGCCTATAGAAAATTTGTGGGCAGAACTGAAAAAGCGTGTGCGAGCAAGGAGGCCTACAAACCTGACCCAGTTACACCAACTCTTTCAGGAAAAATGTGCCAAAATTCACCCAACTTATTGTGGGAAGCTTGTGGAAGGCTACCCAAAATGTTTGACCCAAGTTAAACAATTTAAAGGCAATGCTACCAAATACTAATTGAGTGTATGTAAACTTCTGACCCACTGGGAATGTGATGAAAGAAAGAAATCATTCTCTACTATTATTCTGACATTTCACATTCTTAAAATTAGGTGGTGATCCTTACTGACCTAAGACAGGACATTTTTACTAGGATTAAATGTCAGGAATTGTGAAAAACTGTGTTTAAATGTATTTGGCTAAGGTGTATGTAAACTTCCGACTTCAGCTGTATATTCCCAGTCATGTGAAATCCATAAATTAGGGCCTAATATCCTTATATGAACTGTAACTCAGTAAAATCTTTGAAGTTTTTGCATGTTGTGTTAATATTTTTTCTTCCCACAGAAACAAGGTTTAGGCTGTGTGTAACATGCTATAAGGCCACACTGGAATTCTAAATAATTACCTAAATAGGAAAGGTAACATATATTTTTCCTGACTAGTAATTGTCAAAGTTCTGTATAGGAGAAATTATAGGGGAAACATGACACTAATAACCCTTAGGGAAAAATCCCAATTAAGACAATTTTATATTTCATTTGACAAATTAAATACAAATCACAGTATGCATTTTTATTTGAAATTTGCATGATACACATGACCTATTGGCCACATTAAACGGTCCTGGACAGTCATTATGAAAAGTACTTTTCCTGTCATGGCTAACTACCGGGACGTTTGAAAAGACAGGCTGAGTGGGCGGGGGATTTATATTCATGAGTTCACCTTGACTGACAGCTCTTTGAAACGCCTACAGTGCCTTCAGAAACTATTCAGACATCTTGACTTCTTCCACATTTTGTTACGTTACAGCCTTATTCAATCGTCCCCCCCCCCCCCCCCCTCAATCTACACACAATACCCCATAATGACAAAAATGAAATATACATTTACATAAGTATTCAGACCCTTTACACAGTTTGTTGAAGCACCATTGGCAGCGATTACAGCATCGAGTATTTTGGGGTATGACGCAAGCTTGGAACACCTGTATTTGGGTAGTTTCTCACATTCTTCTCTGCAGATCCTCTCAAGCTCGGTCAGGTTGGATGGGGAGTGTTGCTGCACAGCTATTTTCAGGTCTCTCCAGAGATGATCAAATCGGGTTCAAGTCCGGGCTCTGGCTAGGCCAGTCAAGGACATTCAGAGACTGGTCTTGACTGTGCTTAGGGTCGTTGTCCTGTTGGAAGGTGAACTGTTGCCCCAGTCTGAGGTCCTGAGCACTTTTCATCAAGGATCTCTCTGTACTTTGCTCCGTTCATCTTTCCCTTGATACCGAGTAGTCTCCCAGTCCCTGCCGCTAAAAAGCATCCCCACAGCATGATGCTGCCACCACCATGCTTCACCGTAGGGGTGGTGCCAGGTTTCCTCCAGACATGATGCTTGGCATTCAGGCCAAATAGTTCAATCTTGGTTTCATCA
The DNA here is from genome assembly GCF_016432855.1 of Salvelinus namaycush. NCBI lineage: Eukaryota > Metazoa > Chordata > Actinopteri > Salmoniformes > Salmonidae > Salvelinus > Salvelinus namaycush. The sequence continues at coordinate 11,978,990 of NC_052312.1, forward strand.
AGACCAGAGAATCTTGTTTCTCATGGTCTGAGAGTCTTTAGTTTCCTTTTGGCCAACTCTAAGCTGGCTGTCATGTGCCTTTTAATGGCTTCCACCTGGCCACTACCATAAAGGCCTGATTGGTGGAGTGCTGCAGAGATGGTTGTCCTTCTGGAAGGTTCTCCCATCTTCACAGATGAACTCTAGAGCTCTGTCAGAATGACCAATCGGGTTCTTGGTCACCTCCCTGACCAAGGCCCTTCTCCCCCGACTGCTTAGTTTGGCCGGCGGCCAGCTCTAGGAAGAGCCTTGGTGGTTCCAAACTTTTTCCATTTAAGAATGATGGGGGCCACTGTGTTCATTGGGACCATCAATGCAGCAGACATTTTTTGGGACCCTTCTGTGCCTCTACACAATCCTGTCTCAGAGCTCTACAGACCATTCCTTCGACCGCATGGCTTGGTTTTTGCTCTGACATGCACGGTCAACTGTGGGTGTGTGCCTTTCCAAATCATGTCCAATCAATTGAATTTACCACAGGTGGACTCAAAGCAAGTTTTAGAAACATCTCAAGGATGATCAATGGAAAGAGGATGCACCTGAGCTCAATTTCATCTCATAGCAAAGGGTCTAAATACTTATATAAATATACCTGTTTTCACTGTCATTATGGGGCATTGTGTTTAGATTGCTGAGGATTTTTATTTATTTAATCAATTTTAGAATAAGGCTGTAACGTAACAAAATTAGGAAAAAGTCAAGGGGTCTGAATACTTTCCGAAGGCACAGTATGTCAGACAATTTGGATGCAATGAGCAGTGTTGCAGTGGTCATCTCAAGCAAATTTGGTGATACACAAAGAAACTCGTACAACAATGAAATTGCATCTATGATATTCATTTTGTATTTTTGTATTTTTATACATCTCTTCTTCGGCATGTTTCTTGGGATGCGGTTCACAACAGCACTGACATATGTGTTGACTTGACAACTGCGTCAGAGTTTTGAACAACCCCCCCCTTATTCCATGCTGGCTGAAGACCTAGCTAGCCAGTAACTAGATAAACACCAGACAGATGAAAGGGGAAACAATAAGTATCTTTGCAATAGGTGAATAGGGTAAACTTTGAATTACATTTTCTAACACCCTACAGTCACATTTTGGCAGCAGAGTAGCTATCTAGCTATATAAACCACGCCCCTCTGCAAACATCTTCTCTGATGCTGGTTATGATGGTGGTACTTATTTAAATTTAGTAACAGAATAGCATGTTCCCATTGGTGTATTAAATTTGAGGTAAGGTGATGTCACCTTGTCCCCTTAATAATGAATCCAAGTGTTTGACATGGGGTAGGGGACCAGTAACCTTACGATAAAACTTTATCAAACTTTAGTCATCATACTTTGATCTGTTTTCCTTCAAATATCATCCAATTTCATGAAAAACATGATTTTGACTGTTCATAAATCTTATTCCTCTTACTCCAAACCAAGTGACCATGCTAAAATCTGAATGCTGTATGAAAAGCCTTTTACAGTGAACATGCTATTAACATGAGGAAAGAACAATCAGTGTCAATTTCATCTTTCCATTACTCCAGTCAGAAGTGAATCTCTGACAATTTGTGCAAATGAAAACGCACAACATCGAGCCACTCAACCAAAATTCTAAAGGTTACAGCTGATGCGTGGCGAACACACGTCAGATCAAACAAGGAGGAGAGCAAAGAGAGAAATGGAGAGAGAATGAAAGGCTTTGGCTGCTTTGTTGTCCTCAGCAACACGTCATGATAACAGGGCGAAAGACAGCCCTATAGACAAGCTCTTGTTGAAGTGAGTCGAGAATGAAGGCAAGAGAATCACCCTTGTTTGATGAGCAACATTGGATATCCTTTAATCTCGGCAATCCAAAAATCTAATCTTATTTGTTTGGCCTAGTGTGACTGCCGGAACCAGGGCGGATCCTCTTTGGTAGTAGACAAGTCCACACAGACCTTCGCTTGAAGAATTAGAGGCAATAGTACTGTTTGTCCAGCCAGTATACACCTCCTCATACATTGTCAGAATTAAAGGAAGATGACTCAAGAAATCTGTCATTCATTTTGACATTTTTGCAGAGGAGATCTTAATCGCGCAATTTTGCATCTGACTAGGATGTTTGGTGCAGTATTTGTCAAATAAAAAAATGTGCATGAGGACGAGTCATCTCTCATTGAACGACAACTGGCATTTCATTGAAGAATCCCTACCGTTAACCAATCGCCGAGGGGGCGTCGACTTTAGCTACCGACTTCAGGTTGCCTCGAGAGAAAAAAATGTGTGCCCGAACAGCCGAAAAATCCCTTGCCGTAGTCCAAAACGTCATCATAATATATGCATGAACTGTTCCGAACTTTAAACCTGTTACATTTTGTTCATCAATCAAGATGATCAGGGCTCGTATTCATACAGGTCCCCCCTGTCCATATAATCATATTCATGATCTAAAAGGCAAAACTAGTGTTAGATCAGCACGTAACAAAAAATAATAAAAACAATCTTCCTAGGCTTAACAGCTTTAAGTTATTTCTATTAGTTATTTAGTAGTTACTTTGTGCACCGTGTTACTGCGTCTCTACACAGGCAGTCCAATTCTGATATTTGTTTTCACTCATTTCACTCTGAAAAAGATCTGATGTGATTGGTCAAAAGACCAATTAGTGGAAAAATATCAATAGGCCTGCCTGTGTAAACGCAGCCCTTGTTCCCCGTCTCCCCTAAGCTATGGGTACCTTAGATAGAATGGCATTCTAATTCAATTTCTATGGGTACAGGCCTTGCAGTAGAATTATCTGATACACCTTTGGGGCGGGCAACATGGCTAGTAGCAACCAGTGTGCAACGCAAATAGTCCATCCCTAAACAAACTACATAAAGCCACATAAATAAGCATGCCCCATTCAAAAAATGTAGAACTAAGAACAGATATAGCCCTTGGTTCACTCCAGACTTGACTGCCCTTGACCAGCACAAAAACATCCTGTGGCGTACTGCATTAGCATCGAATATCCCCCACGATATGCAACTTCCAGGGAAGTTAGGAGCCAATATACACAGGCAGTTAGGCAAGCAAAGGCTAGCTTTTTCAAACAGAAATTTGCATCCTGTAGCACAAACTCCAAAAAGTTCTGGGACACTAAAGTCCATGGAGAATAAGAGCACCTCCTCCCAGCTGCCGACTACACTGAGGGTAGGAAACACTGTCACCACCGATAAATCTACGATAATCGAGAATTTCAATAAACATTTTCCCATGGCTGGCCATGCTTTCTACCTGGCTACCCCTACCAACAGCTCTGCACCCCCCACAGCAACTTGCCCAAGCCTCCCCCACTTCTCATTCACCCAAATCCAGACAGCTGATGTTCTGAAAGAGCTGCAAAATCTGGACCCCTACAAATCAGCTGGGCTAGACAATCTGGACCCTCTTTCTAAAATTATCCGCCGCAATTGTTGCTACCCCTATTACTAGCATATTCAACCTCTCTTTCGTATCGTCTGAGATCCCTAAACATTGGAAAGCAGCAGCGGTTATCCCCCTCTTCAAAAGGGGGAGACACTCTAGACCCAAACTGCTACAGACCTATATCTATCCTACCCTGCCTTTCTAAAGTCTTCGAAAGCCAAGTTAACAAACAGATCACCGACCATTTCGAATCCCACCGTACCTTCTCCGCTATGCAATCTGGTTTCCAAGCTGGTCATGGGTGCATCTCAGCCACGCTCAAGGTCCTAAACGATATCATAACCGCCATTGATAAAAGACAGTACTGTGCAGCCGTCTTCATCGACCTGGCCAAGGCTTTCGACTCTGTCAATCACCGCATTCTTATTGGCAGACAACAGCCTTGGAATTCTCAAATGACTGCCTTGCCTGGTTCACCAACTATTTCTCAGATAGAGTTCAGTGTGTCAAATCGGAAGGCCTGTTGTCCGATCCTCTGGCAGTCTCGGTGCTGCTACAGGGTTCAATTCTCGGGCCGACTCTTTTCTTTTCTAATCTTACTACATTTGCACACACTGAATATAGATTTTTCTATTGTGTTATTGACTGTACGTTTGTTTATCCCATGTGTAACTCTGTGTTGTTTATGTCGCACTGCTTTGCTTTATCTTGGCCAGGTCCCAGTTGTAAATGAGAACTTGTTCTCAACTGGCCTACCTGGTTAAATAAAAGGTGAAATATATATATATTTTTATAGAAACAAAAATCTAAAACACAACATGCAGCAATTTCAACGATTTTACTGAGTAACAGTTCATAGAAGGAAATCAGTCAATATAAATAAATCCATTAGGCCCTAATTTATGGATTTCACATGACTTGGCAGGGGCACGGGTGGGCCTGATAGGGCATAGGCCCAGCCACTGGGGAGCCAGGCCCAGCCAATCAGACTTCGTTTTCCCCCACAATAGGGCTTTATTCAACAGAAATACTCCTAAACACCACCCCCCTCTTCTCAGATGAACACGCAGGTGAAGAGGCTGGTGGTGGAGGTCCTGGTCTGCGGTTGTGAGGCCAGTTGGACGTACTGCCAAATTCTCTAAAACAATGTTGGAGGCAGCTTATGGTAGAGAAATAAAGATTAAATTATCTGGCAACAGCTATGTTGTACATTCCTGCAGTCAGCATGCCAATTGCACGCTTCCTGAACACTTAAGACATCTGTGGGGACCTGATCCGATCAGCACTCCTGTGTTGTGACAAAACTGCACATTTTAGAGCGGCCTTTTGTTCCCAGCACAAGGTGCACCTGTGTAATGATTATGCTGTTTAAATCAGCTTCTTGATATGCTACATCTATCAGGTAGATGGATTATTTTGGCATTGGAGAAATGCTCACTAACAGGAACGTAAACAAATTTGGGCAAAAAAATTGAAAAATATCTGATCTTTCATTTCAGCTCATGAAACCAAAACTTTACATTTATATATGTTTGTTCAGTATAGATGAAGCTCAACCAATGAAACTGACTTGTTTGATTTCACTGTCACTGCATGAAATCCAGAGCAGCTGATGTAAGCTAGTTTCAGTGGAGCTGAGGGGAGGAAGGCTCATAATAATGGCTTGAATGGGATCAACCACATGGTTGATCTGTTTGATAACATTCCATTGAAGCTATTCCAGCCATTAATATGAGCCGTCCTCTCAGCAGCCTCCACTGCCTAGTTTATAAAGGGAAAAACTTTATTAAGCTACTTCGATGTTGAAGAGACTTTCGTAGCAGGTTAGGAAAATTATAAACTAAAATGCTTTCCTAACCTGCTAAGAAAATCACTATCGAAGTGGTTAAGTGTCCCTAGTTTCTAAGGTAACATGATGGAGAAAAGCCCTCAAGGTTACGACCTGTTAAAGTTCACGCCGACACAACAACTGACTAAGGCGACAATTGCAAAGGAGTTTAAAACTTAGGTTACTTTTGAGCTGTCAGGCAGGTGAATATTTTATTTTTTTGACGATAATCTTGGTCCAATGAAGGCATCCCGGTTTTGTAGAGAAGGTGGCCACGTGACGGAGCCAGGCTGCAATACAGCTGTCGGTCGTTTAATACACTGCGCCGGAGAAGCAAGCGGGGTAGAAAGACTCGACGAGAGAAGAATAAAATCTATTCCGAACAAATATTATACTCACTCGTTGCGACACAACAGACCATGGACGGTTATGCGCTGACAGAAGATGAGCCGTTTTCCTCCTGCCTCCCGAACCTCACCTGGGAGAATTCCTACGAGCAGGTAGGAATGTGACTCCTCAGTCTTCCTCCCCGACTCAGTTAAAGTATCAATGCTGTCCTTTGCCGCGTGCAGGTGCATGATTTGGGATTCATCCAATTCCCTTGATAAGCACAGTAAATAACCCGTATGTATACTTAATACGCGTGGTAGGAAATAGTGCAAAGCAATTTAACCGTGTCTCTTGGCAAATGCGACAATTCAGTTGAAGCGTTTTTCTTTTTACGATCCTGGCATCGGCGTCTCACCATGTAGGCTACTTTACTGCACTACACCCCTCAAACTCAACTCGGGACCTCGAAGCAAGATCCACTCCTTTTTTTCATTGTTCCCCTCTAATCAGGGACTGATTTAGACCTGTAACGCCATGTGGGTGTAATTATCAGGTAGAATAGAAAACCAGCAGGCTCCGGACTTGGTAGGGTAAGAGTTGAGTACCCCTGCACTACTCTGTCAGTTTGCCTGGAAACCCGACGTTTAATTGCATTGCATTGGATTATATGTCGGGCATAATTGAATTAGTAAAGTTTCCACTCACAACCTCTACAAGCCAGAATGTTGAATAAAATATTATTTTAAGGTATTTTATCGGTTGTAGGAAAATATAATTACATCAACTTTTCAAAGTGCTTGGTTCAGATTACTATCACTTGAAGCATGTGCACAAGATAAGAGTACATGCAGGAAAAGCATGCATGCTTACCAAATTCATGCACGTGTTTACATTGTTCTGTCCATGCTTCAGAATGTCAGAATGCACTACCAGTTGAAAAGTTGATGTATTTATACTTTCCTGTGGATATTGTTTCACATTCCTACTGCCAAAAGGACCAACAGCATGGACAACTGTTAAAGTACATTCAAATATCATTTTAATTAACGTTCTGGCTTATGGTGGTCGTGAGAGGAAACTTTCCTGACTCACATTTCTGCCCAATGTAGAATTCAATGCAATTCAACGTCGGGTTTCCAGGCAAACAGCCTGAGTGCTTGGGCATCCCACTAAATAAACGTATTCTTATCACGACAGGTGATATCACCCCTTCAATATAGGTCCCTACCCTATTGAAGTTTAAAATGTTTAGGGTAGGGATGTCCCAATGATCCAAGATAGCACTAACTCTTAAGTATATCCTTAACTGTCATACATAACACATTATGAAATTGCAAAATTATACTGCACTACTAAGCAAAAAGGCAGTAACTGCTCAGTGTGGAACTGAGAAATGGCTTTTATTTACCTTGGTTTCACAGTATGCAGTTACTGCTAAGATGACCCCCATTTCTCCAAAACACAATGCAATAGAGGCAGGATACTTGTCCACATGCTTAAGCATGTATTTAATGTAGCAAAAATTACATTAACTAATTTTTGACCAAATTAGCAGTTGCTGCGTTTTTGCTTGGTAGGGCAGTATAGGTTTTACTGCATAGTTTAAATACAAAGTTAGGCTATTTTACTAATTTAACGTTTCATTTAATAGGCCTATACTGCCTCTGTCCCACTCAACAACATAGTTTTACCTTTCCATCTGCTGGCATCTGAAACTTTTGGTTCAGTTTGCTACTTGTGATATGCTGATCGAATCAAGCCCGGTCCTGGCCTTTCTGCTGTCCTTAGCAAAAATTGCTGCCCAATTGCTTCCCCGCAAAACCAGAATAGTCCCAGTAAGCAAAATGACATTGAAAAGACATCTAAAATATGTATTTTCCAGACGTTGAAGTTAGATTGACTTTAGGTTCTGAATGAAAGGTGAAAGTACGTATTTTCCAGACTTTTAAAATGTGTTCTCCAGATGTTGAAATCCGGTTCATTTTCGGGTTCTGAATGAAAATTTGAAATATTATTTTTTTTGTCCTGAAGACATCGGGCGTCGAGCTGGCTGTGCTTACTGGGGTGTAGCTTACAGTGACGCCCTGAAATTGCATTTTTATGAATGGCCATCTATGTAGTAGGTCTACAGTTTGTAAAACACCAAAAAAAGACATTGGTCCGTGCTTACTGGCTTGTAGCCTACCGTGTCTGCCAATGGATATGTATGAATGTCTATTCATGTGGTAGGCCTACCGTTTGTAAAACAGGCAGTTGCATTAGCTCTGAATATCAGTTACCCAAGTTTAGCAGGAGTTATCCTGAGCCTATTTGCCATAAGTTTCAATTTGTTTACACAGTGGGAAATGCAGAAGTATTTTCTATTTCGCTATGATCAGCTCGTCACAAATGTACGCATACAAACTTGAAACCACTGATAATGACAATTTAGCCCACGGGGTGAAACTCCTGGACAGCAGCTGGGAGTAGTCTTGATACGGCGGTTAAGAGCATTGTACTAGTAATCGAAAGGTCGTTGGTTCAAATCCCTGATTTTTCACTGCCCTTGACCAAGGCACTAAACTGTAATTGCTCCTATAATTGACAAAAATGTATATATCCATTCCATGTTGTCCATTTTACTTTGACCTGTCCTGTTTTTAGGACATGTTTGTTAACATGTCAGCACATTATTTTTTTATTTGAATGGTTAGGCTATTTGATCAGAGAGAACTAACTGCATGATGTAAAAAGCAGAGGTGTGGACTCGAGTCACAAATATGATGACTTGCAACTCGACATGCACATTTGTGGCCTGCTGGAGGTCATTTTGCAGGGCTCTGGCAGTGCTCCTCCTTGCACAAAGGCGGAGGTAGCGGTCCTGTTGCTGGGTTGTTGCCCTCCTACGGCCTCCTCCACGTCTCCTGATGTACTGGCCTGTCTCCTGGTAGCGCCTCCATGCTCTGGACACTATGCTGACAGACACAGCAAACCTTCTTGCCACAGCTCACATTGATGTGCCATCCTGGATGAGCTGCACTACCTGAGCCACTTGTGTGGGTTGTAGACTCCGTCTCATGCTACCACTAGAGTGAGAGCACCACCAGCATTCAAAAGTGACCAAAACATCAGCCAGGAAGCATAGGAACTGAGAAGTGGTCTGTGGTCACCACCTGCAGAATCACTCCTTTATTGGGGGTGTCTTGCTAATTGCCTATAATTTCCACCTTTTGTCTATTCCATTTGCACAACAGCATGTGAAATTTATTGTCAATCAGTGTTGCTTCCTAAGTGGACAGTTTGATTTCACAGAAGTGTGATTGACTTGGAGTTACATTGTGTTGTTTAAGTGTTCCCTTTATTTTTTTGAGCAGTGTATATAGCTTTTCAAGTATAGCATGTAGGCTAATGTAACGTTAAATCAATGAGCCTCCACACAGTCAGTAAGTGCGGGAACGTGATCATTGCACCCAAGATTGAGCTACAACTGGCTAGGCAGTTGGTAGCCTAAATCCTGCCTGATGTTACTGCTGTTCCTAAAACCTTTGACATACGTTAGCCTACTGTAACCACACAGAGAGTGTGTGTGTGTTAAGGTTGGGCGATTGTGTACAAGCCTACATCGCCTGATTGCGCCCCATAGCGATAGTCGATTGCTATGGGGGGAGGTGCGGGTCTTTCTCATGGCTAACCATGTATTTCCATGGAAATATTACGTTTATTTGGAAAGTAATAAATATATATATTTTTAAAAGCATTCATGATTTGCGTAAATGTAATATACTAATAACTATTACTCTTGTTAAAAATATGAAATGGTATTACATTTGATAAAGAGCACATTATGACTTGTTTAGGACTCGAAACTCAGTTTAGGACTTGATACTTGATTCGGACTTGCCTGTCTTGACTTGGGACTTGAGTGCTAAGACTTGATACTTACTTGTGACTTGTAAAACAATGACTTGGACACTTTTTACCAGAGGTAGGACCATCTCATTACATTGTCATACATTTTATCTCTAGGCTACATGCTTTACAGTACCAGTCAAAAGTTTGGACACACCTACTCATTCAAGGGTTTTTCTTTATTTTTACTATTTTCTACATTGTAGAATAATAGTGAAGACATCAAAACTATGAAATAACACATGAAATCATGTAGTAACCAAAAAAGTGTTATACAAATCAATAATTTTATATTTGAGATTCTTCAAAGTAGCCACCCTTTGCCTTGATGACAGCTTTGAACACTCGTGGCTTTCTCTCAACCAGTTTCACCTGGAATGCTTTTCCAACAATCTCAATTGGGTTGAGGTTGGGTGATTGTGGAGGCCAGGTCATCTGATGCAGTACTCCATCACTCTCCTTCTTGTTCAAATAGCCCTTACACAGCCTGGAGGTGTGTATTGGGTCATTGTCCTGTTGATAAACAAATGATAGTCCCACTAAGTGCAAACCAGATGGGATGGCGTATCACTGCAGAATGCTGTGGTAGCCATGCTTGTTAAGTGTGCCTTGAATTCTAAATAAATCAGTGTCACCAGCAAGGAACCATCACACCACCTCCATGCTTCACGGTGGGAACCACACATGCAGAGATTATCCGTTCACCTACTCTGCGTCTCAAAGACACGGCGGTTGGAACCAAAAAACTCACATTTGGCCTCATCAGACCACAGGACAGGTTTTCACCGGTCTAATGTCCATTGCTCGTGTTTCTTGGACCAAGCAAGTCTCTTCTTATTGGTGTTCTTTAGTAGTGGTTTCTTTGCAGCAATTCAACCATGAAGGTCTGTTTTCACGCAGTCTCCTTTGAATAGTTGATGTTGAGATGTGTCTGTTACTTGAACTCTGAAGCATTTAGTTGGGCTGCAATTTCTGAGGCTGGTAACTCAAATTAACTTATCCTCTGCAGTAGAGGTTCCTGTGGCGGTCCTCATGAGAGCCAGTTTCATCATAGGGATTGATGGTTTTTGCGACTGCACTTGAAGAAACTTTCAAAGTTCTTTACATTTTCCGTATTGACTTACCTTCAGTTCTTAAAGTAATGATGGACTGTCATTTCTCTTTGCTTACTTGAGCTGCTCTTACCATGATATGGACTTGGTCTTTTACCAAATAGGGCTATCTTCTGTATACCACCCCTACCTTGTCACAACACAACTGATTGGCTCAAATGCATTAAGAAGGAAAGAAATTCCACAAATTAACTTTTAACTAGGCACACCTGTTAATTGAAATTCATTCCCGGTTACTACCTCATGAAGCTGGTTGAGAGAATGCCGAGTGTGCAAAGCTGTCAAGGCAAGGGGTGGCTACTTTGAAGAATCTCAAATATAGTATATTTTTTAATTTTGATGTCGTCACTATTATTCTACAATTTTGAAAATAGTAAAAATGTAAGAAAAACCCTTGCATGAGTAGGTGTCCAACATTTTGACTGGTACTGTATGATAGATTATTTATTTTTATGTAAAAGTGAAGTGCCTCCAACAACACCCTGGAGAGGCGTGCTGAGAATGGACAACTGAAAAAAAAATGCGCCCCTGCTTTTAACAAAGTTGGCATCAGTGCTCACTTAAAAAGCACTTATGCCACTGGTTGAGAGACATTGTCATTGTTTTTGGGAAGAATTGTGAGGTTTTATGTTTAGTTGGAGATGCGTCTGGGTAGAATGGAAATGCACTGCCTACGTGGCCTACTCTCCAGGAAACAGCTACCCCATCACTCAAATAGGCCACCATTCTAAAGTTACACAGCTTTGCAAGGGATCAAACAACTATTGCAAACCCTTGAAATCAATAATGAATTAATTAGGGATGCACCGATATGAAATGATTGGCCGATTCCGATATTTTCCTTGCAAAAAAATCCAGATTAACCGATATATTAAAAAATGTGGCCTTTATAGCAGTTAAATAGTTTACACACACACTGACCAGAAAGTTATTTTGTTGGAATTTACGTATGTCCCCATTACCAGTAAAACATAATCAAAACATGTCTTTCACTGACTGGTGCTGTTTCGTTGTTCATTTGTTCAGTCATTTCATTCTCAACCAGGATTTCATCATACATGTCAAGCAGTGAAGTTTCAGCTCTGTCTGTCCTTGACCTCTCTTCTTCAGTGCACACTGTCACTGTGTCCGTTTCCATCTTGTCCAGCTGTGTCTCTAACATTTCACGTAAACCCTGTTTCTTGTCTGCATCGAAGTAGCGGTCCTCGTACCTAGCTTTGAGCATGGTGGCGACACTGTAAAGAGGCTCAGAGAGAATGCCACCGACTCGCCACAGCCTCTAGTAGAGTACTTTTCCAAGTTAACTGCCGACACAGACCGTGGGGTTTTGTTGAGCAGGCCATGACAGAGGGTATCACGTCTGCTGCAGTTGCAGTTGATGAGCTTATTTCTCGAGTCAGTTGATTGAATGGAGCTAGCTAGTGTGTCCATGTTTCAAACATGTTCTCAAATGCCATTGAAATGGCTGCAGCGGTATGAGAACCAGCACATTCTTGAGCATGCAATACAGCTTTCCTCAGTATGAAATCCTTGTCGACCCACTGTGCTGTCAGACTCAGCATGCTCATGGGGCTGACATCGCTGGTCCAAATGTCAGTTGTGAAGCTAATAGCAATGACGCCCATAGCAAGTAGCTCATGGATGTGCGTTACAACAATACTGTGTAACTCCGGTCGGGCAACATCTGAAAAATAGCGCACTTGGTAGTGTGTACCGGTGCTCGACCAGTCGGCGAAAGCCAACATCGCCCACGACAGAGAACGGTTGATTTTCAAGGGCAATGAATTCTATTATCTTGGCGTTAATGGATTTCGCCTTGAGTTGTCTCGCTGAAATTTTCTTACTCCTTCAAATGACTGCTTGACTTGTTGACTGCTCGATCCACACGGCAGATGTGGGCTAGGTTAGGAATGCAAGCGCTATATTGTTTGTGGCGTCATTACGTCATGTACCTACGTTTATATAGGTTTGCATGTCAGCTTTGACATTGGTTTTGCACATGGCCGTTAAACTAGACATCGGGCCGATGCCGATGTTGGCATTTTTAGCTAATATTGGCCGAATTCTGATATGCTTCAAGTTATTTTTTTATTTAAAAAAAAAATGTATTTTTTGTATTGTGTATCCATAGAATTAACCCAAAAGAGAGAATAAGTCTTATGCCAGGAGTCCTGTTAATCAGTCAATCAGAACCAACAGGAACACAACATTGCTTTGAAAGAACATAAATCTGATATATTTGATAGCCACTGGCTGGATGCTCCATAGACTACATTTTGTATTGAAATCATAAGTGAGTTATGACTTGGGACTCATTGTATATTATTTGGTGGTAGAGATGAAACGGTATGACAATTTCATACCACAATTATAGTAACCAAAATTATCATGTTATCAGTATTATTGCGGTATTGTTAAAATGTGCTGGAAATGTTCAAAAAGTACTGATGCACACACTGAAATCATTTCGCCAAGTTTTATATTGAAAACCAACAAACAAAAAATAAAATTAGCAGCACTATGCACATTATGTGCATAAACATGAAAATAATAATAGTAAAGATGGCTCCATGAGGTAAGTTTCCCTAGTGTATGTTTAAATGAACACAACCTTAAGCACATCAAATAAACAAACAACTAATACAATTAGCAGCACTCCCTTTGTAGTGAGGCACGGCAACCTTCATCAGCCTCAGAAAGCCAGGCCTCTCAACAATTAGAAATGGCATCATGTCCTTTGCGATGTGATATGAAAGGGCTGCAGTGAGGTCTTGAGCATTTTTTGATGTGGGTGCATAAGTAGCCTGCCTTTTTAAATGCTTGCTCGAGTGTCTGTCACAACTGTAGATGATGAGGGACCAGTAGCATCACTGTGTTTGCCTGCTGCATGCCTACTCTGTAACCAAGGGAATAGCAAATGTATTGTTGTGTTACATTATAATTATTATTATTCACACATTTATAATTATTATTATTCACACACACAAGTCGACTATCTTCTGTGTTGCATTTGAGTATATGCAATGACCCCATGCACAATTTGCATAAATACAAATTAGTGATAGTATTTGCAATGAGCCCAACAATTGACATAAATACTGGAGTCTTGTATAGGAGTCTATAGTGTTTCTCCTGTTGGAACACTTTTACAACCAAGTCGACATCTGCCGGATTTTAAATGAACAAAATATGTTGGTTGGGTGACTAAACTACATAACGTGTTATCGTGTGCAATGGGTGAATAGAGTCTGCAGACACATGATGCATACAACAGCAGAATAACGTGTTGTGTTTTTACCGGAGTAGGTAACACTGAAAGCTTCAGTTGACATTATTGACACGCTATTAGCAAGTCTCAGACAAACCATGACATTTTCCCCCATTCTGAAGTCCCCACATCATGCATTGAGATAAGTTAACTTACCTTGCATTCGCTATAATGTAGGTGGGTGGTGGTCATGAAGAGATTTGAAGTGTTACCCCCTTTCGCAGTGATAAAAACAATTTGTTTTGTATGTTCTGCAGACAGGGTGACCATCTTTGATTATGTTTCCCTCAGCACTCTTGTAAAACCCAAAATATGACCACACTTCAGATTTGGTCCTCTTAGAAGGCTGAAAAATCCCCCGAGTGCTGTCACTGCCTTCCGCCATGTTTTGACACAAAACAAAACCCACGTTGCAGACTGTCGCTAACTTTGGTTGATGCTGGACAATAATAAAAAAAAAAATTAAACGGTAATACTAATCGTCGGGATTTTTACCGTGGTTTATCGTGAATATGCCTGTAGATGTGAAGCAACTTGATGTGATCTACGAGTTATTGGTGTTCAAACAACCTACCTGATGTAGAGCAGTATTGTAATGTTTTCATCCTGCAGCACTAGGCCCGCCGCTTTCACAGAAAAGAGGACAGCCATCTAGTGTTTGGAGAGAAGGACCTTATTCCTATTTTTGTTCAAATCATTCTGCTTTAAGACACTTATGTTGAGGTATGAAATCTGTCTTCATCGAATTCCAAGCATTCTCATTTGTGAACGCGTGAGCTATAATAATCTCCATAACGAGAATGGGAGCGAATGTATTTGCTGTGAATGTTCATTTGCTAAATAGCTTTGAGCCCTCTTATGGCGCTTGATTGGTGCCAAAATATTGGCACGTTTTCTTGAATTCTTGATGCAAATTTACTTGGATGCCGTCCCCTGGGTTAAGGATACATTTCCTGGAAAGGTGTCTTTTTATGTAATTGTATTCAAGTCCAATACAGTTGGAGGAGGGCACATTGAAACAAAACACTTGCAGTTTAGCATGGAGAACTGTTTTGAATTACAAACAATTGCGAATTAAAGCGGATTAGGTGTTTAAACCAGGCTTTTAATTGGCAATGCTCCAAAATCCTATTGCAACAGTATTTAGGCAGGGAAAAACAAAATCATCCCAAACATTATTAATAAGTCATTGTGATTGCCATATAATTCTGCCACCATTAAGACTTTGCCCATTTACATTAAGAAAACTGAGCAATTCTCAAAATGTGCAGATGTGTGGGGCAACAAACTAAGCCATGTAATTAATTAAAAACTCTGAGCCACCTAATTTCACACATTTACCATACAGATTATACAGAATACCAGGGAGGGACTTGTGCCTGCTACAGTATATGGGCTGCCTGCTGGACTCCCTCTTGGAGAGAGGCTGATATGGCCTGAAAGCTTCTTATAAACCTTATACCCAATAAAAAATCCCTTCTGCCAGGCCTGCTGCATGTGGCGAGATGGACACATTGCCTCGGCTCCTGCTACAGAATATATAATAGGGGAAATGTTGACACAGTCTGTCCTTGTGGCCAGATTATCCACTCTTGCTTGAGCACTGGGTAAAGGCTCTACATTATTCAGTCTGAGACACGGAGGCCGGGGGTAAACTGTGGAATCGCTGGCTCTTGCCGGGGGTTAGTGTGTGTCTGTGGTGGGTTGACTGCTTCTAATTCTAAATGAGTAGACAAGGAGACCACTGAGGTGGATGAGGAACAAGGGTTGACATGTCCACTTAATTTACCAAATTAACTCGGTCTTTGCGAAGGAAATGCAGCATACACGCCTTTCCTCTGGCTGGGGTTCTTCAGGCAGCTGTCCATGGTGCTGAAAGTTTCATCAGACATTTCTGCTGCGTACCTTTTTAGAAATTCCAGCCTCGCTCCCTAGTCTGGCCCCTTCGCTCTTCAAAAGCGATGTATTCAGTTTGTCTCGACAAAGTGCACGAGCGCTCTCTGGCCTATCATCCAGAGGCTTCAAAAAGCTGCAAGTACCACAGCTCCGGTCTCAAAGTAGGTTCTGAGTTTCCCCTTCAGCATATTTTATCACTGGTGAGTTCAGGTTGCGTAGCCACTCTGCTGAAGAGCTAAATGAAAATGCCACCTTTTTCACTTCATGCGAAGGTTCAGAACCATACTTTTGTACTGTGCAGCGTGTATCAAATTGTTTTTTTCGTGGGAGTGTATGGTAAAGTACCTATACGTTTGACAGTATTAGATTTTCCATAGTGCTAACACTGCTGGTAGATTGAACACTAGGTTCATTTTTGTTTTTCATAAAGTTCACTCACTCCTGGAAGTCCTCAAACCAAGACAGACAGACAAACCCTTTTATATTTCAACTATTTGATATATACTATAATGGGTAAGTTGCTGTGAATTTATTACTCCAGTCTGTCAGTTCATGGCATTTTAAAGGGGCAATCTACAACTGCTACATATTTTATTTGACAAATTAATGATCTGTACTCATTGAATAATATAACAAATAAATAAATGCCTCATGAGCTTAGTTCAACTGTTTTACCCCATCAGAACTGAAATATAAGTTTGTTTTACTCCAATGTCTATAAACAATGTTAATGTAAACCAACAAATATTCCAACAAATGTTATGGTTAAACTCAAATATACTGATTAATACTAAACCATTCTTTATGGAAAATGTTTTATTATATATTATTTATTAATGATATTATGAATAGAAACGGAGTCATGTGCATCTATCGAAATGATATGGGAATATCTGCTCAATCCAAATTTACAGCTAGGGATGCATGATATATTGATGAACATATCGGAATCGGACGATATTAGCTAAAAATGCCAACATCGTTATCGGCCGACGTCTAGTTCAACGCAATGTTAAAAACCGATGTCAAAGCTACCGTGCATACCTATATAACGTAGGTACATGACGGAATAACGCCACATAATATTTTGCGATATACACGTGCAACGCAGCATTCCTAACCTAGCCCACAATGTCTGTTGTGTGGATCAAGCAGTCAACAAGTCGAGCAGTCATTTGAAAATTTCAGCGAGACAACTCAAAGGTGAAATCCATTTACTCCAAGATAATGGAATTCCTTGCCCTTGACAATCAACCGTTCTCTGTCGTGGGTGATGTTGGCTTTCGCCGACTGGTCGAGCACCGGTACACACTACCAAGTGCGCTATTTTTCAGATGTTGCCCTACCGGAGTTACACAGTAATAGCGTCACTGCTATTAGCTTCACGACATACATAATATGGAACGCTGTTTGGGTCTTTGCGTGTCAAAAAGATACAGTAGCACTGTCAAAGCTGTACAAAAAGGTCTGCTAACACCGGCCATGAAAGATGTCTTTACAATACCGCGTTGGTAATAAAGCATCATTTGTTCGACCGCAACTTCAGGGGTAGCTAGCACCACTACATCTAACGCCTGAAACTGAGCAGTAGAAACTGCAGTCATTTTCATTATTCTTAGCAATGATTTAGGAATCCTTGTGAGTAAGTATTGTTGTTCGCCTATTTAAATTGAACTTCAGTTCATGAAAGTAAATAGCTCATCAGCTACTTAACCTTGTTGCCCAAAGCTAAAGTTATTAGCAGCAGCTAGCTTCATCTGGTTAGTGAGGTTCGACCGGACCGGCACAATAGTGGAATTTGTGGTTTGCCTTCAAAATTAAAGTATGTAATTGACAATGACGCAAATGAATACAAATAGTAGAATTATGCCATACTATAGGCTAACCGCAAATTCCACTATTGTGTCTTATCCTTATTGTGATTAGCTTCACGTAGATGGGTCCGACCACCATTAATCAAATAAGAATGGTCTTATAAATTAGGGTCATTGTAGATGATGACACCTAGCTATATAAACTCTGCAAAAAAAGAAACGTCCTCTCACTGTCAACTGCGTTTATTTTCAGCAAACTTAACATGTGTAAATATTTGTACGAACATAACAAGATTCAACAACTGAGACATAAACTGAACAAGTTCCACAGACGTGACTAACAGAAATGGAATAATGTGTCCCTGAGCAAAGGTGGGGGGGTCAAAATCAGGTCCCAGACGTACTCAATGGGATTCAGATTCGGGCTCTTCGCTGGCCATGGCAGAACACTGCCATTCCTGTCTTGCAGGAAATCATGCACAGAATGAGCAGTATGTCTGGTGGCATTGTCATGCTGGAGGGTCATGTCAGGATGAGCCTGTAGGAAGGGTACCACATGAGGGAGGAGGATGTCTTCCCTGTAACGCACAGCGTTGAGATTGCCTGCAATGACAACAAGCTCAGCCCGATGATGCTGTTACACACTGCCCCAGACCATGGCGGACCCTAACTTTTTTTGTCAGTGTGGTGTGTGTGTTTGTAACCTTTATTTAACTAGGCAAGTCAGTTAAGAACAAATTCTTATTTACAATGACGGCCCGGACGACACTGGGCCAATTGTGCGCCGCCCTATGGGACTCCCAATCACGGCCGGATGTGATACCGCCTGGATTCGGACCAGGGACTGTTATGCCTCTTGCACTGAGATGCAGTGCCTTAGACTGCTGCGTCCGTGTGTGTGTGATACCTATTTAACTGTTTTAGAATGCTTAAAAGGCCGCAAAAATGTTAATATCTGTTATCGGTATCGTTATTTTTGGGCAAAAATGTCATATCGGTGCATCACTACTTACAACCAAACTAATTGCAGCACTACCACAAAAATGTAAGAGGCAAGTGGAAAATGGAGAATGTAGGGAACTTGTTTTCCTGCCATTTATTAAAGATACAAATTGGCTGAAAGGAATTGGCATAAATAGTGAAATATACCAGTTTCATTTGAGGACAAAAGTTTGACAGCTGTGCCATACAGGTTTCAAAATAAATGGGGAAACATTTTCGATGTACCGATATATAGCATTCTGTTGGTGGCAAGAATTGTATATAATAATTTAAATTGAATAACTAAGTGTTGAATCAAGTGTAGTTTTTTTTTAATACCAGAATAAATTATGGTTTATGAAGTGGTATGAAAAACTACACTTTATTCAACACTTAGTTATTCAATTTAAATTATTATATACAATTCTTGCCACCAACAGAATGTTATATGCCCCATGCTATATATATATATATAATCTCAGCTCTGTAGATTTTGCTGCGAAGAGACAGAATCAATAGGAGCAATACCAGAATAAATGATCTATGTAGCTTATTTCTGGTCACAGGTTCAGGAATGGTTAAAAAATCATAACATGCACTTAAAATTAACCTTACAAATAGCAGTGTCGGGCGATTTGGAAAGCCATAGTCAGTCAATAAATAATATAATACTCATAATCTTTAGCTCATCTGTGGATACTATACAATTAGAAAGGTAAAAAAATCATGGAAAACATCACAGCGCAATTGAAAAATGTATGGCACATGGAAACCAAACGAGGGTGGTCTATGGTGATCGGTGGGATGGTCTGAGAGTGGCTGAGGGTTGGGATTAAAGGGTTTATGTTTGGTAATGTATTATTGTTATATGACTGCTTTATACACTGCTCAAAAAAATAAAGGGAACACTTAAACAACACAATGTAACTCCAAGTCAATCACACTTCTGTGAAATCAAACTGTCCACTTAGGAAGCAACACTGATTGACAATAAATTTCACATGCTGTTGTGCAAATGGAATAGACAAAAGGTGGAAATTATAGGCAATTAGCAAGACACCCCCAATAAAGGAGTGATTCTGCAGGTGGTGACCACAGACCACTTCTCAGTTCCTATGCTTCCTGGCTGATGTTTTGGTCACTTTTGAATGCTGGCGGTGCTCTCACTCTAGTGGTAGCATGAGACGGAGTCTACAACCCACACAAGTGGCTCAGGTAGTGCAGCTCATGCAGGATGGCACATCAATGCGAGCTGTGGCAAGAAGGTTTGCTGTGTCTGTCAGCGTAGTGTCCAGAGCATGGAGGCGCTACCAGGAGACAGGCCAGTACATCAGGAGACGTGGAGGAGGCCGTAGGAGGGCAACAACCCAGCAGCAGGACCGCTACCTCCGCCTTTGTGCAAGGAGGGGCACTGCCAGAGCCCTGCAAAATGACCTCCAGCAGGCCACAAATGTGCATGTGTCTGCTCTACCCTGATGAAGACAGCTTGCCTGTCGAAACGTTGGTAATTAAATATTTTTGCATCTGAGCTCCTAGAGTGTGCGGCTCTCCTTTATTTTCTAATTATCTAATCAGACTTCATAAAAGTGCCACTACATACTCAACATTGACCTGCTAAATGACTTGCCTGCCTTTTTATATCACGTTATGTATAGGCTACATTGTTTGACTGAACACATAACAAGTATTGCTGAGCATCTTTTACAAAATATTACTGGCAACAGTACCCAGACAAGAACACTAAAGCTAGCTAAGAACTTACCTGCTTTAATTGGTCTGCAAAGATCAAATGAAGAGGAGCCTGTAATTTATTTATATTTTTTCTGTTCTATTTTTTTTCTCTCCCAAACTTGTTGGTAATTTTTCAGTAAGGGGTTTTCTGTTTGTGAGCTAACAAGGTTTCTGAAATCACAACAGGATTCTCACAATTAAATTGTTTTATCACACTTCCATTTATACTGAACAAAAATATAAATGCAACATGCAACAATTTCAAGGATTTTAATGAGTTCTACAGTTCATATAAGGAAATCAGTCAGTTGAAATGAATGAATTAGGCCCTAATCTATGGATTTCACATGACTGGGGATATAGATATCCATCTGTTGGTCACAGATACCAAAAGAAAGTAGGGGTCTGGATCAGAGAAGCAGTCAGTATCTGTTGTGACCACCATTTGCCCCATGCAGCGCGACACATCTCCTTCACATTGAGTTGATCAGGCTATTGATTGTGGCCTGTGAAATGTTGTCCCACTCCTCTTCAATGGCTGTGCAAAGTTGCTGCATTTTGGCAGAAACTGGAACACGCTGTGGTACACGATCCAGAGCATCCCAAATATGCTCAATAGATGACATGTCTGGTGAGTATGCAGGCCGGCTGGCTTCTTGGGTTAAGAGAGCAGTGTGTCAAGAAGCAGTGCGGCTCGGAAGGGTCGTCTTTCAGAGGACGCATGGCTCTCGAACGTTCGCCTATCCCGAGTCCATACGGGAGTTGCAGTGACGGGACAAGACAGTAACTACCAATTTGATAAAGGGGTAAAAAGTATTAACAAAAAAATAAACGCTCGCCCACACTATGCCATACACGTAGTCTGCGGTTGTGAGGCCGGTTGGACGTACTGCCAAATTCTCTAAACGACGTTGGAGGCAGGTTATGGTAGAGAAATGAAAATTCTATTCTCTGGCTACTGCTCTGGTGGACATTCCTGCAGTCAGCATGCCAATTGCACGCTCCCTTGAGACATCAGTGGCATTGTGTTGTGACAAAACTGCACATTTTACAGTGGTGGATGGATTATCTTGGCTAAGGAGAAATGCTAACTAACAGGGATGTAAACAAATTTGTTCACAAAATGTGAGCACAATAAGCTTTTTGTGCATATGTGAAATTTCTGGGATCTTTTATTTCAGCTCATGAAACATGGGACCAACACTTTTTTACATGTTGAGTTTTATATTTTTGTTCAGTATTCATCTAACTTTTTATTATACTACTTCTGTGATTTAGCCTAGATATCATAGTTTTTAGTGATGCACCGATATGACATTTTTGGCCGATATCCGATATTTTCCTTGCCAAAAGAACCGATACGAAAACACACACACACATAGACGCAGCGGTCTAACGCACTGCAGCTCAGTGCAAGAGGCGTCACTACAGTCCCTGGTTCGAATCCAGGCTGTATTACATCCGGCCGTCATTGGGAGTCCCATAGGGCGGCGCACAATTGGCCCAGTGTCGTGCGGGTTTGGCCGAGGTAGGCCGTCATTGTAAATAAGAATTTGTACTTAACTGACTTGCCTAGTTAAATAAAGGTTACACACACACACACACACCACACTGACCAAAAAGTTATTTTTTTGGCATTTACGTATGTCCCCACTACCAGTACCATAATCAAAACCTTTTTCTTTCACTTGCTGTGCTGTTTCGTTGTTCAGTCGTTTCATTCTCAACCAGGATTTCTATGGAATGCCGTTTGGGTCTTTGCATGTCAAAAAAGGTACACTTCAAATAACACTTTGACGTGTCAAATAACACTTTGATGTGTCAAATTATCTTGTTGACCAATCAGGACCTGAATGACTGCACGTCACAATTTAACGCGTTGATTTTGTTGTTGTTGTTGTAGTTATTACACATTGATTACACTAGCACTCGTATTTCATATCGATACGTGTGCTATGATGTTGGTTAAGTTATCTCGCGCACCTACAGTGCTGGTCATAAAAAAAAGCTAGCTAGCTCATGGATGCAAACAATGTTCTTCCCCAAAAACATAGCAAAACGACATATGTTTCAGTAGCTATAGTCAGCTAGCTAACTATATAGCTAGGTGTCATCTAAAATAACCCTAATTTATAAGACAGTTCTTATTTGATTAATGGTGATCGGACCCATCTATGTGAAGCTAGCCACATTAATGATTAGCCACAATTGTGGACTTTTCGGTTAGCCTTGAAAATAAAAGTATGTCATTGACAGTGATGCAAATGCATACAAATAGTATAATTTTGCCATAATTGAATAGATCATGCTAAACGAGGTTGGAATGTTATATACAATCAATAAAAGACAATTTGTTAATTTGACAAATCTGTTAATAACACTGGATGTATTATACTTTAGAATTGCATTGGGGGCATACTTATTTCACTGTACAGCCTTACCTATGGATTGTGGATCAATGACATGGGGTAGCCGTCTACTCAGTGACACCCAGAGAACATTAGCATCGTAGCTCTTATTGTGGGACTCTGAAACAACTGTGAATTGAGCCGCATTTATTGTCAAACTATCTGTATTGAACGACTATTCCAGAGGAAAAACAATACTGCGTGGATGTTTGGGAGTCTGATAACTCTGAGGAGGACGTTGGGAACAAATATCTTGCGTATTGAGTAGACTGTTACCCCATATCAATCAACATTGATCCCCAATCCTTAGGTAAAGCTGTACAGTGCAATAAGCATGTCAATACACAGAATAGGCTGACTGGGGAGGTGATTTCTCACAGTCCCGCGATAAGAGCTACAACGCTAATATTTGCGTAAACTCTTCACAATTGTGTTCTGTGGGTGTCACCGAGTAGACTGATACCCCATTTCATTGCTTCACATTCCAACCTTGTTTAACATTATCTAGTCTAAATATGGCATGATTCCACCAATTGTAACCTTCTGCATCACTGTCAAAAAGGT
Source organism: Salvelinus namaycush (assembly GCF_016432855.1). NCBI lineage: Eukaryota > Metazoa > Chordata > Actinopteri > Salmoniformes > Salmonidae > Salvelinus > Salvelinus namaycush. Next base: position 12,002,235 of record NC_052312.1, read on the forward strand.
ACTTTATTTTGAAGGCCAACCGCAAAAAACTACTATTATGCCTAATCCTTATTGTGGCTAGCTTCACAACACATAACCCAGTCAGGTCGAGCATCACTAGCCAGATGAAGCTAGCTGGCTGCTTATAACGTTAGCTTTGGGCAACAGGGTTAAGTAGCTGCCTAGCTATTTATTTTCATGAACTGAAGTTTAATTTCAATAGGTGACCAAGTGGCTACCTAGCTAATAGTTTCTAAATCATTGCTAAGAATAATAAAAATGACTGCAGTTTCATTGTTTTCAGGCTGGTTGTATTGGTGCTAGCTAGGTATCACGCTAAAGCTAGCTAGCTACCCCAGAAGTTGCGGTCTGACAAATAATGCTTTATTACCAGCGCGGTATTGTAAACGCATCGTTCGTGGCCGGTGTTTGCTTGTTTGCAGACTTTTTTTGTACAGCTTTGACAGTGCTACTGATAGTAGTGATGGCGCTTGGCTTCCACGTGCACATTCAGAACACACAACATTCTATAATAGAACTGTGTTGTTTGATGTGTCAAATTAAACGCTTATTTAACGCGTCAAATAGTGTTTTTTGACGTGCACCTTTTTTCACACGCAAAGTCCTAAATGGCCTTCCATAGTATGGCGTGAAGTTAATAGCAGTGACGCTATTACTGTGTAACTCCGGTAGGGCAACATCTGAACAATAGCGCCTTTGGTAATGTTAGTGTGTACCGGTGCTCGACCAGTCGCGAAAGCCAACGTCATCCACGACAGAGAACGGTTGATTGTCAAGGGCAAGGAATTCCATTATCTTGGTGTTAATGGATATCACCTTTGAGTTGTCTCGCTGAAATTATCTTACTCTTTCAAATGACTGCTCGGTCCACACAGCAGACATTGGGTGCTAGGTCAAGGAATGCTGTGTTGCAGATGTAGTACAAAATATTGGCGTCATGTACCTACAGTTGAAGTCGGAAGTTTACATACACCTAGGTTGGCGTCATTAACTTATTTTTCAACCACTCCACAAATTTCTTGTTAACTAACTATGGTTTTGGCAAGTCGGTTAGGACATCTACTTTGTGCATGACACAAGTCACTTTTCCAACAATTGTTTACAGACAGATTATTTCACTTATAATTCACTGTATCACAATTCCAGTGGGTCAGAAGTGTACATACACTAAGTTGACTGTGCCTTTAAACAGCTTGGAAAATTCCAGAAAATTATGTCATGGCTTTAGAAGCTTCTGATAGGCTAACTGACATAATTTGAGTCAATTGGAGGTGTACCTGTGGATGTATTTCAAGGCCTACCTTCAAACTCAGTGCCTCTTTGCTTGAGATCATGGGGAAATCAGCCAAGACCTCATAATTTTTTTTGTAGACCTCCACAAGTCTTGTTCATCCTTGGGAGCAACCACGTTCATCTGTACACACAATGGGACCACGCAGCTGTCATACCGCTCAGGAAGGAGATGCGTTCTGTCTCCTAGAGATGAACATACTTTGGTGCGAAAAGTGCAAATCAATTCCGGAAGAACAGCAAAGGACCTTGTGAAGATGCTGGAGGAAACCGGTACAAAAGTATCTATATCCACAGTAAAACGAGTCCTTTATCGACATAACTTGAAAGGCCACTCAGCAAGGAAGAGGACACTGCTCCAAAACAGCCATAAAAAAGCCAGACTACGGCTTGCAACTGCACATGGGGACAAAGATCATACTTTTTGGAGAAATGTCCTCTGGTCTGATGAAACAAAAATAGAACTGTTTGGCCATAATGACCATCGTTATGTTTGGAGGAAAAAGGGGAGGCTTGCAGGCCAAAGAAAACCATCCCAACCGTGAAGCACGGGGGTGGCAGCATCATGTTGTGTGGGGTGCTTTGCTGCAGGAGGGACTGGTGCACTTCACAAAATAGATGGCATCATGAGGCAGGATAATGATGTAGATATATTGAAGCAACATCTCAAGACATCAGGAAGGTAAAGCTTGGTCGCAAATGCGTCTTCCAAATGGACAATGACCCTAAGCACACTTCCAAAGTTGTGGCAAAAGGGCTTAAAGACAACTTAGTTAAGGTATTGGAGTGGCCATCAAAGCCCTGACCTCAATCCTATAGAAAATGTGTGGGCAGCACTGAAAAAGCGTGTGCGAACATGGAGGCCTACAAACCTGACCCAGTTACACCAGCTCTGTCAGGAGGAATGGGCCAAAATTCACCCAACTTATTGTGGGAAGCTTGGGTCAAACGTTTGGGGTAGCCTTCCACAAGTTAAACAATTTAAAGGCAATGCTATCAAATACTAATTGAGTGTATGTAAACTTCTGACTCACTGGGAATGTGATGAAATAAATAAAAGCTGAAATAAATCATTCTCTCTACTATTATTCTGACTGACATTTCACATTCTTAAAATAAAGTGGTGACCCTAACTGACCTAAGACAGGGACTTTTTACTACGATTAAATATCAGGAATTGTGAAAAACTGTGTTTAAATGTATTTGGCTAAGGTGTATGTAAACTTCTGACTTCAACTGTATATTTACTCTCCTATCTACACAAATTACCCCATAATAAATTTAAAACATGTTTTTAGAACTTTAAGGAAATGTATTGAACATTTTCAATATCTAATTTGCATAAGTATTAACACCCCAGAGTCAATACTTCGTAGAAGCACGTTTGGCGGAAATTAGAGATTTTAGTCGTCTTGGGTATGTCTGTATCAGCTTTACACATCTGGATTTGAGGATTTTCTCCCATTCTTCCTTGCAGATTTTTTTTCAAGCTCTGTTAAGTTAGACGGGGAGTGGTGGTGAACTGCAATCTTCAAGTCTTTCCACAGTTTTTCAATGGCATTCAAGTCTGGGCTTAGGCTGGGCCTCGGACTTTCCACATTATTTTTCTGAAGCCATTCCAGGGTTGCTTTGGCTGTATGCTTGGGGTCATTGTCCTGTTAGACTGGGGCAAAGATATACGTTCCAAGGTCGTTTGCACTCTGAAGTAGGTTCTCATCAAGGATTTGCCTGTATTTGGCTCTATTCATTGTTTCCTCGATACTTACCAGTCTCCCAGTCCCTGCTGCTGAAAAGCATCCCCATAGCATGATGCTGCCACCACGCTTCCCATTAGGAATGGTGTTAGATGGGTGATGAGCTGTGCCTGGTTTTCTCTAGACAGCGCTTTGCATTCATGCCAAATTGTTACAGTTTTGTCTCATCTGACCACATCTTTTTCCTTATCTCTTTCACATGCCTTTTTGTAAACTTCGGGCATGCTGTTGTGCGTTTTTCTCAAGATATTATTTTGTCTGGCCACTCCCATAAAGCCCAGATTTGGTGAGGTGCTGTAGAAACTGTTGGCCTTCTGGTAGGTTCTCCCATCTCAACCAAGGAATTCTGTAGTTCCGTCAATAGTCATTGGATTCTTGGTCACCTTTCCGGCCAAGGTCCTTCTTGCCCGTTTTTTAAATTTCCCAATGATGGAGACCACTGTGCTGTTGGAAACTTAAAACACTCCATTTTTTTTATACCCTTCCCCAGATTTATGCCTCATCACAGTTCTTTCTCAGATCCTCGGACAGTTCCTTGGACTTCGTGGTATGAGTTCAAAATGGATTAAATGGACATTTTATCCATTTTGAATTCCGGCTGTAACACAAAGTGTGGAATAAGTCAAGGAGTATGAATTCTTTCTGAAGCCACTGTACTATAGGTGTATTACCTCAAAACACAAAAAAATGTCAACTATATAAACATGCTTTTATTTATCTTTATTTTTTTCCCAAGTCAAATGTATTAAATGTATAACATCTGTAAGGAAATGGAACATAATACAAATGAGTATACAAGATATGCCAAGACATAAGTCAAAGCAATATTCCCAAACCCCCTTCCAAAAAATAATGAATGAAATAACAAACCCCCAAAATTGCAAGCTCTCAATAGTGCAATACACATTTCAAGACCTTTATCATTAAGGAATAAAGACTAGTAAAAATAAGATTAATGTGTGTGTGAGTCAGTGAAAATGGTTTCTAAGGTGCAGGTGATTGTCTGTGGTCTATTGCACAGATGTTCTGGTTGGGCTGCCGCGGATGTGGACGGTTGCTCTCGTTATCGTTCTGACAGAACTTTTTCTCAGCGTAAGTGTGCTTGGCCCTTCTTCTCTGGTCTGCTGACGCAATCGGGTCCTCAAACTCAGGGGAGCACCAGGGTGGGAAGTTGATTTAAATATGCATCCGTGTCCTCTCCACGTCAGGCATGTCTTCAGTTGCCCCTGCAAATCAGTTCTTTTGACCAACTGTGAAATTACAGGAGGCTGTTATTCTGCCCGAAAAACAAATGGTCTCGAACACTGGAATCTCAAATCTGAAAAAGAACACACTAAAACCTGTGGAACAAATCTCAATGTATGATTATATGGACATTTAAAATGTATGGATTGGGTTACATTTATAAATTAACCTGTCTCTGGTGACGCCGCATTCACTTTTTTTATGTTCCTTTGCTCAGTCTGGGGTGTCCGATTTATGCCTCTCTTGCAGCCAATACTGATTTGCATCTGAAGAGTCAGTGGTGCATTAGCAATGGTTATATGCATCAAAATCCTTAAATTGTAAGATGTAGAACTATGTTAGTCAGTCCTTGTCTTTATGGGACTACTCACCTTCAAACTCTGCCGTGCTCCACTTTCCATATGTGTGCCTTAAACTCATGTCATGGCTCGTGTAAATTGGTTCCAGAAACATCCGAATCAATATCATTTCAAGGTTTGGGGCAAGGCATTGGAATCTGTATCAAAGACACAGATTATTCCAGTTCAGAGAATTATGAAGCGCTGTGCATATTGCCAGTATAAAGGGCAGTTTGTCAGGACTAAAGAGACAGCAACTGTGGTAGTACCAGTTTCAGGCAGGGCTGCTTTTTAGACATTAGGCTACTTGGAGGTGAAACTATGAGAAATCAAGGGGTCTAGCACTGGGAATTTGAGAGCAAAGCTACAGTTTATTTCTTACATTGTAGCTGTAAAAACAAAAGTTTGATTTATTAATTGTTTATTATTCAAGATAACAATGAGTAGAGCGATCATGGGTAGATGGGCTCCTGCATTTTTCAGAATGTTTAAGTTAGATGAACTTCGATTTTTCTGCAAGGACCAACCAACCTGGAACTGAGTGAGTAATGTTTAGAGTGGAGCTACTTTTAAAGCCAAGAAGAAAAATAAATTACAATGATATATTTTATTTCATATGGACTGAATGCTAAGGCTATCAAGCTTGCTAGGATAGAACAGATCTGACTGCAACTTCAATTAGCACTGAGGTGTGAAGTTAGAGGTGTCAAAGTCTTTGAGCCCAACATTGGCAGGAGAGTTTCACAGCATCCCACACTGCGATGCAGAGGCCTTTGAATCCCCCTCTCTCTGTGCAGAGGTCATTACAATACAGTACCCCTGGATTCATCTTTATTTTGAACTGAAATGCTGCCAGGACACTTCAATTGTAAATTACCTCAATAAGAAACAATATTGTTGCTTTGATCACATCATAAGATATCCTCACAATCTCGAAAATACACAGCCACAGGACAACTTTGTTTGGACGTTGTAAAGAACCATTCGCCAAAACCAAAGAGCAATAGCTAGCGAACGACCTCATTTTGCACGTGGTAGACAGAGACTTGTTAGCTAGCTAGCTAGGATTTTCTACAAGGAATAGCAGAACGTCTGCTAGAAAGTTTAAATTCAGAACATCTGCTGTCTCAGCCACTGCCTGTCACCAAGGGAGTACCCCAAGGCTCGATCCTAGTCCCCACGGTGTGATTGCCCCTCTCCCCAGCGGTGTGATTACTACCGCTGAGGGTTTAGAGCTTGAGGTAGTCACCTCATACAAGTACTTGGGAGTATGTCTAGACGGTACATTGACCTTCTCTCAGCACATATCAAAGCTGCAGGCTAAGGTTAAATCTAGACTTGGTTTCCTCTATCGTAATCGCTCCTTTTTCACCCCAGATGCCAAACTATCCCTGATTGATGACCATCCTACCCATGCTAGATTACGGAGACGTAATTTATAGATCGGCAGGTAAGGGTGCTCTCGAGCGGCTAATGTTCTTTACCATTCAGCCATCAGATTTGCCACCAATGCTCCTTATAGGACACATCACTGCACTGTACACTCCTCTGTAAACTGGTCATCTCTGTCTACCCCGTCGCAAGACCCACTGGTTGACGCTTATTTATAAAACCCTCTTAGGCCTCACACCTACTGCAGCTCTCATCCTCCACATACAACACCCGTTCTGCCAGTCACATTCTGTTAAAGGTCCCCAAAGCACACACATCCCTGGGTCACTCCTCTTTTCAGTTCGCTGCAGCTAGCGACTGGAACGAGCTGCAACAAAACACTCAAACTGGACAGTTTAATCTCCATCTCTTCATTCAACGACTCAATCATGGAGACTCTTACTGACAGTTGTGGCTGCTTCGCGTGATGTATTGTTGTCTCTACCTTCTTGCCCTTTGTGCTGTTGTCTGTGCCCAATGTCCCAATGTTTGTACCATGTTTTGTGCTGCTGCTATGTTGTGTTGCTATCATGGGGTTGTCGTGTGTTGCTGCCATGCTATGTTGTCTTAGGTCTCTCTTTATGTAGTGTTGTGGTCTCTCTCTTGTCGTGACGTGTGTTTTTGTCCTATATTTTTAATCCTAGCCCCCGTCCCCGCAAGCGGCCTTCTGCCTTTTTCCTAGGCCATCATTGTAAATAAGAATTTGTTCTTAACCGACTTGCCTCGTTTTAAAAAAGGTTAAATAAAACAATTATAAAGTGTATCATACTTCTTATACGTTATTATTCATTTTTTTTATATAAAACTTTGCATTGTACTGTCAAACTGCTTGAGGTGTTAAAATCCCATCTGCCAACCTGCCTTTTTATCTTGGCCTTTAATCAATTATGTTTTTTGATAACATTTTATCTATATTGTAGTTCTTGTTTTTTTCTTTCTGTTTTAAGTGTGTTGCTATTTTAAATGCACATGAAATCAAGTTTGAATTGAAGTTTGATTTGATATTGGCTCTTTATAATTGATTGTATGAATGACTCCATTTTTTTTTTTACTTGTCTCATAAAGATGTTTTTAAAATGTATGAACTAGGTTATAAGCCTATTAAATAAATGTTTGGAGTATATTTCCTGCTGAGCTGAACTGTGGCGTGATATGAGTATAATAGACAAGGTGTTAGGGACTATTAGCATATGTAAAGATCCTGGACCTTCTTAAGCTGACTAATCAAGACTAATCAAGGCTGGTCAAGCTCTGTTTTTATTTTGACTTCTCAATACTGAGGTTCTACTTCATATAATTAAAGATATTCTGACTTACATGTACACCAGTGGGGGCTGTTGAGGGGAGGATGGCTCACAATAATGGGTAGAATGGAGGGAATGGAATGATATCAAAGCGATAAGCATGTTTTTGATAACATTACATTTGCTCCATTTCAGCCATTATGAGCCGTTCGCCCCTCTGCTGCCTCCACTGATGTAGACACCTTGAAACAGGCAATTTTACGCAGTGATACTGTATGGAATGTGGAGATGAAAGGTAACAGAACAACAGGTGGTAAAGCCTTGCTTGCTTTCTCACTAGGAGGTGAAGGTGCTCTCTCAATCATTGAACTGTGCATCTGAAGTGTTGGCAATTTCACCTGAAAAGGAGGGCCTGTGCTGAGCCTCTGCACTTTTGATTGTCCTTACAGAGCTGAAGGTGTTCTCTAGCTTTCCTGCTGCTTTGTTCGCATGGGAAACATGTTTACATTGCCAAATCAAGTGGAATAGATAATAAACAAAAGTAAAATAATCAATCAGAAATTAACAATAACCATTTCACTCACAAGTTTCAATAGACATTTCAAATATTGTTACTGGCTATGTAGTGTACAGTGTAACAATGGGCAAATTACTTGAAGTACGAAAGGGGAAATGGACAGATAAAGATTGTCATTCCAATAGTGTTTGTGCTTCACTGGTTGCCCTTTTCTTGTGGCAACAGGTCGCAAATCTTGCTGCTGTGATGGCACACTCTGTCTGTACAACACATTCTCTCCCTTTCTCTCTTCACACTGAGGTGTCTGGAAAGGGAGGTTCCTTTTTCACTATCTCAACCGCCAAATAATTGCTTTTCTTAACCTCTGCACAATCGTGTTCCTACAGTCCTACACCTTCCCGGAGCCCGCCGCACGCGCTTACACGGACCCGTCGCTGCTCACGGGCTCACGGACCCGCACGCCACCATCCAATCTCCCACCGCCTCGCAATTACTGACCTTCATCCCTTCATTTCGCCCGGGTTATTACTTATCTCAATTATCAGTTTAGTTGGTCTGTTTATTCAGTCACTTTGCGCACTGCGGCACATGGGCTGAATTTCATCTGTGGTGGCTGAGTGTTCAGGTGGCTTGGCTCAGTGTGTGGTTGAGGTTTTATTCATCTCTAGGCCTGTTGCTAGACCGGATGAGATGAGTTGAGTTTGGTGGTCACGGGGTTCGTGCGAAAATGTATTCAGTGTCATAAAAGCTCTGTGTCCGCCGGCTGCAGGTCGCCTGGAGAAGCAGGGGAATTTTTATGCAGGTTAATATTACATTGCCACTTCTTGAACTGTCCTTTATTCTGTGATTAAATAGATTTTGGCCTTGAGTTCTGCTGCCCAAGCACTTTCTTTTATTTTTTTCTCCTTGAGCCTTTTGAAGCGACGGCCCGCCTCCTCATGACGACGGCAAGCCTCCTCAGACCTTTTTTAGGACATCCTGGAAGCATATCCGACCACTGCCCATCTCGATGATTTAGGCGCTGCATCTGAAATGTGGACCCACCTGCCTTCCGCAGTTTGGAACTTGCCGTAGTAAAGTCACCTTGGGGAGACCTAGTTTGATAATAGAGAAAAGTTGGAATGAGTGTTTCATAAGAGAATCGGCACTGCTGAGCCCATCAGTTTGACTGTTCACTTAGTGTGGGAGTTAAGGCAAGGCACCACAGGCTAATAGGGATTTTTATCTTTACTCTCATCACACTGAAACTTTACCAGCTGAAAGTATATATAAATACAATATATTATTGTATTACAACTTTTATTTATTTTAAAATATGTAAATGAGGCAAACCATCCTTAAATGTGCTAATTTGCATATTCCGATAATCTGTTTTTCAACACATTGCTTCAAGGCAGAATGTTTTTGTTTTATTGTCATAAGACGCTCAATGGTCAGACTTACAGATCAGTTTATCAAAATATTGTAATTTGATGGAATTATATATTTTAAAAAAACACCATGTAGGACGGATGCATATTTTGAATATATTTACACACAAAATTACGCTTAAAAATCAAAACGACACAAGATATTTAAAAAAGCCTATGTAAAAGTCTGACCTATAAGACCTAAGAACCTGTGTGTGGAATAAAGGGAATGTACGTCCTTTGAAGATTGAGAGAAGGAATTGGCGCCCGGGAACATATCATTTTGAGAAAATGGGCGATAAAGATAGGCTAATTCAATTAAAATGTACTTTCCATAAATATGACCATTTATGTCACATTAATTAAACTCTTATTTATATATCACTTCTAAACTGACAAATAAACATCAAAATACATTAGCACGTTTAATACATTTGTTTCAAGCAATAGAGCAAATATGCAGTTTTGGGGAAATTCTCATATCACTTTGCTCAATTTGTCACATACAAGGATTTTGTATGGCTGTTGTAATGTGCAGAACATTAATCAGCTATGCCTACCCCATATGTAAGGCCCTCTGAGTTGTTGCTGTTGACTCTTTACTTTCTTGACTATGTCATAGGACCTGCGCCTACGCTTGACACACTCCATTGAAGCAGCATCAGCTCTCACAACTCCTCTCTGACTGCTCCAGTGTCACCAAAGTGCTGTCAAGCAATCATTTGTTCATCACATTTGTTATAGCAGTGGCTCCCTTATTGAACGTGGCTACTGCCATACTGGCTGCTCCGTCAATACGCCTTTTGCCCATGAAGACAGTTTTGGGGCATCGTGACCATATTACAGAGTTCAGACATTCATTTGCATTCCTGGTTCCTCCGTGTTACATTCTTTTGAGGACGTTACCATTTGACATCCTATGATTTACAGGTACCATTTGCTGTGCAACATCTCTATTAAAAAAATGTAGGGCCTCCCAAGGTTTTTGCAACAGGGTGGATCTTCACCATTTTCTTTGGCTCGCTGGTACCAGCACCAATGCACACACCTATCCCGTAGTTGGAAGTGAATCAATCCTCTCTTGTGCCATCGAAGGATACATGAATGTATATGATGATACATGAATGTCTATGATGATACATGAATGTCTATGAGGATACATGAATGTCTATGAGGATGCATTGAATGTCTATGAGGATGCATTGAATGTCTATGAGGATGCATTGAATGTCTATGAGGATGCATTGAATGTCTATGAGGATGCATTGAATGTCTATGAGGATGCATTGAATGTCTATGAGGATGCATGAATGTCTATGAGGATGCATGAATGTCTGGGTCTATATCTGCGTATGCTCTTCTAATTATCTTTGCAGCACTCTCCATTTGATTTATTTCTATTTAATCTTTTTATTTAACTAGGAAAGTCGGTTAAGAACAAATTCTTATTTTCAATGACGGCCTAGGAACAGTTGGTTAACTGCCTTGTTCAGGGGCAGAACGACAGATTTTTACCATTGACTGTAGCCCTCTCTGAATCTGTGCAACTAAAGTGTGTGGGGGGGGAGGGGGGTTCTTATGTCTGTCGACATTACAGACATAACTGCAGGACTAAATATCAGCATGTTACACTATGTAACTATTAGCACATCGGCATACATTTACTTTATGTAAAGCTAATTTCTTACTAATCGCGTTAGGCTACAGCCCTATGACACTGTAGGCCTACGTGACAGTCTCATTGTATAGTTATGGTTTCCTATCACTCTGTTTTGTTTAACCTTGAATACATTTGATGGAGCAAGGATATATTATACACAGCAAGTCACCTGACAATAATGGGCTACTCTCCCTTTTTATTTACCGGTCATTCTCCTGTCATGTCTCTGATATGAGCTGAGAAGCAAGGAAGGAATCCCTAGGACTTTGCTTATTTTCTTTAGGACTGCATAACCAAGTCCGTGGGCTAGAAGAACCATCCTCACATTTATATCAAATACCACATCTCCCCTGGAGCACTCCTGCAGCCTGGAGGAAGTGTAAACACTCCTCCTAAATGCATCACGATCACCTTCACAGTCTGCACATTCTATTATGACAGAATCACTGGTTAATGAAGTCTATGGTGATTTTCAGTCCAGTATTTAGACACTTAGGGCAAATCAAATCGTGTACAAGTTGGTTTATTTGAAATGTGGAATAAAAGCCACTGTTGGCTGGCTGCTGTCTGGTTGATCGCTGCTAGTTATCTTCATCTCAACGCGCTGCAGCGTTTCCATCTTCTTCCTCCTCTCCTGACTTGCCACTGCCTCGATCGGCGGATCAGGCACATTTTTTCTTTCATTCACTGCTTTTCTCGCATCGCCCATTTTTATTCACATACTGTAGGTATATTCTTCAAGATTTTCAAATTTTATCTCTCTTTACGTTGATTCATTGCGGGAAATATTTTCAAACAAGGATGTGCTGCACTGCACGTGAGGCATTTTAACCAATCAGGTTGCCGGAAAGGGCCTATTTCTGTCAGGAATAAAATGCAAATTAATTACTTAAAAATCATACAATGTGAATTTCTGGATTTTTGTTTTAGATTCCGTCTCTCACAGTTGAAGTGTACCTATGATAAAAAATTACAGACCTCTACATGCTTTGTAAATAGGAAAACCTGCAAAATCGGCAGTGTATCAAATACTTGTTCTCCCCACTGTGTGTGTGTATATATATATATACTACAAGTGAAGTGGATTTACATCCAGTAACAGAATCATATCATGGGTCCCATATCTGTACGACACATAAATGCATAATTATGGATATTTATGCACAATGCACAATTATTTAGGTATTATTCTACGTAATGGCTATTATTCTAATGAGCTAACAAGACCACATTTTGTTGATCCGGACCAAATTGAAGCAAGGACTTGTTTCACAAGTTTGGACATCACAGTAGAGTACAGTAAAGTAGATATGCTCAGTACATTGTACTGTACTCTAGTGTAATCTACACACTTGTGAAACATAAACGTCTATGATTGGTTCAGGCCCATGGACGTCCGGTGTTCAGTCTGTGAGGATGCTCGTTAAAGTAAATGGAAAGAGGGTTGGCGGTACAGTAGTTGTCATGGTAAGTGTCAGTCATAGCCGGGAGAGGTGACATTAACGAGAGAGATATGAGCTGAACATAACAGTATACCAGTGGAAGGAAGACCGTAGCAGGTAACCAAACTATAATTTGTGACTACTTTGATTTCTCATTGTAGTCTGTTTTAATTGCAGTTATTCCATTACAGATTCTTAACACAATTATGAGTTTTAATCACATAATTCACAAACAATCTTGATATCAGTAAAAACGCTAACTATTTGGTAGGTATACCTTGTTACTAATGTGAACTTGCATTATGTTCCCTCGTGAGGGAGAGAAATGACAAAATACCTTAAAGATATGTGGGTTTTTAGTAACGGAATTGCAAGGCACAGGTCAATGTTTCTTAAAGGCAAGTACTTTCTCCAAAACGGAACATGTTGATTGGTTGGCAGGGCTCTTTACATCAACATTATTGTGTTTTGATGTATTTCAGATACCTTTTTTAAGACTTTTTTAGGTAGATGTTGTTTAAGACCCCTTTTCCATCTGTTTGACCAGAAATCAAAACCTTTTGCTTATTCCACATTTTGAAGATGGGAAATGGTTGAAAAATGTATATATTCTTTAAATTCCAAAAACTCAGTTTATTTGACATGGTCATATGAACTTCACCTGTTGGTGCTCATGGGTCCTTTTACATGGAAATAGGTCCTTTTCCATGGAAATGAGCCCTTTTAGATGGAAATGCCCATCGTACAGTATGATCCAAGAGCACAACAGTGCAAACAGATGAACTCATTGCACATTTTCAAGTCTCTCTTGTGCTTATTAACTTTTACTATGACTGCGCACATCAATTAATATCAGTGGATTTTCGGCCTTTCAGCAAGTACGGCCCTAGTGTAGTAGTCCAGGTGCTTGTTAAGGACAGCACCGTGGGGCTCCAATCCATCAGAGCTGAGAGAGACACACATACACACAGGTAGACTCCCAGGACTGTATATTAGGTGTGAGAGAGAGGAGGGCTGCCCCCCTCCCCCTAGCATGCTGATTTCCCCCATCAGCAGAAAGCCTGGCTGAGCTAATTGAGCTGGGAGGCCCGGCGGGGGGAGTGGGCCCTCCACAGAGTAGATTCTGCAGTGGCACTTCCTCTTCTTTCTTTCTCTGTCTCTCTCTTCTGTCTCTCTCTCTCTCTCTCACTCTCACTCTCACTCTCACTCTCTCTCTGTGTGTGCATACACTTCTGTGCCACTGAGCCACAAATAACAGTCCAAACCCATCCCATACTGAAAATAAATAACATTTGGTAAATGCATTGGGACTATATGAAACGTGCATAGGGATTGGTATGAAACTCAGATTTATTTTCATTTTGTTAACTTCGTTCTAAAGTAAAAACAAACAGCTAATCATATACTTACCCACAATCGGATAACAACTCTCTTAGAACAGCGAGACCTACTTTAAAAAAAACGTTTTTTCTACTTTATAAAACAGCATTACAAGCTTGGAGATTAAATTTGCTCGGCAGTCAGCTGCTGTTTTGCATTTTCTGTATCTGGGAACAACAGCAAACAATGCAGGCAGATTAACCCGATGTATTTGAGGATAATAAGACATTTTATGGTGTTCCATGGCCCCTGGGGGTCCCATCGTAAAAGCCACCACAAGCTGTTGAGATGGAGACCCAGAGAATTGTTTTCCTTCGTAACCTGCATTCAGGGAGTGGTGACTGTCTAAACTGCCTTTTACGCAGAAAGTCACATTCGGTTTCAGCTGTCCACAGTCGGCTGCCTGCTTGTTAGCATGGCTAATGTCTTGTTAAAGCCGCACAGTGGAGGGGATAATGGATGTTTTGGTTAAAGTAGCACCTTGTAAGAAAGGAAAAGGTTGCTAATTCACAAAACAATGTTTCCTTATAAACAAACATTATCATGCACTGGCACAAGCATTTTCTCGATTATCTGCTGGGGCCTTATTAGCCTGCCTGTCCCATCCAATAAAAAGTAAAACGTTTGGTCTAATAATGAATCCTTTATTAATGTTCATGGTCCACTACATCGAGAGGGAGTGAACCATTTTACATTATCAGGGAGATAATTACAAAGCAATCATAAAAAGTTGTTTCCTGGCAAAGTGGTAAACAAGCCAAGGGTTTCTGTTTCTCCTTCTCCAGAGTAATTAATGCCGCTTCAGTCTTCTATTCATCAGTGTCGCTTCTTGGACTTAATGTTACCCTCGTCATGCAGCCAGATTGTGGTTATTTTACTGTTGGGGGAAGGAAATGCTGTCATAGGCTCTTTCCTCTCGAAGTAATTCTGCATGCGTCCCATGTCGTCACACCAGCAGGCAGGCTTTCTCCCTTATCGCTGCCCGGCGACACAACTTTCCATGACCCCTTTCATCCAGACATGTCCCCCCCTAACGGGACCCAGGGAACACGAGGAGGCACTTGATGCTGGAATATCGTCCCCACCCAACCCCCACACTATGGAATCTTTGCTAGTGACACTGTCCAAGATAACCCAGTGGCTTGACGCGGCCAATCAGTTTGTTTTTGTACTTTGATGTGGGCTGCTAATGTTGGGTCTATTGCCTAATTCTGTTTGTCAGAATAATGGGCTGAATAAATGTACTGACCAGCAGATTTGCATCGTAGCCTAATCCTGCTGCATCCCATGCTGCAGGTTTAGAAGTCTGGTGATGTAATGAATAAATGTGCTTGGTTGTTCCAGGGCCTTCTGGGTTTTTGTCCATGAAAACTGCTTGTTTGTCCTCCATGACATTACATCCCCTGAAAACAAATTGTCTCCGTAGGAATAGTAGGCTTAGGTGCAGAATCCGTAATGAATACCTTGTACACCGGAATGCGGGTACACTTCTCTCCTCGAACAGCAATCTGCATTGACAAATGACAGTGTAGGTTTTTTGTGTGTTATTTTCAGTGTATCAAGAGCTTTAATTGTAGACTTAATCGTGCTGCGATTATATCTTGTCACCGCACAAGATTCTTTAGCAAATGTATAGTTTTGAAGATTTGTCTGGAACGTATGCTGAAACCTTAATGCAGTTACTGTACAATAAATGTAATACATCTAGCTGCTAACAATATTTGCATATACATTAAAGGATCATCTGTTGCTACGTATGTTGTTGATCGGGATGCTTCCTCCATCGCCTCGGAACTCTGTAGTGCGCATAAATCAGCCGCGGCGCTTAGTGCCCCGCGGACCGCCCCATTACAACCCTGACATGAAGTTGTTACTTAGGAACTAACAACATTGGAATCAGTAAATTATCCACGGAATTGATAAACATAACCGACCGGCGCTCATTTCAAGAATGAATCAATCTATCAATCTGCATAGCCTTATTTCTCCCCCTTTGACACAGGTCAATGTGCCAGGTGTTGTCGCAGGTCCGTTCTGATGGATCTGTTCCTCTCGACGGCTTGTCTCCTGATTTATGGCTGTTTTTCCAGAGGAGTTGGACTTGAAGCTGACCTCTTGGTAGCTGCAATCCCATAATGCTCTTCATGCTATTCTATTCTGCTTATTGCTTTTACTTCCCCTTTTTGATCTGACATTTTGTTATGGTGATGGAACCAAGAATTCTTGTGCAGGTTGGATTTTTGTGTTTTTTTAAACCACCTGGGTGGTTTTGGACAACACAGTAAACTGTCAACATTGACTCTAGTCTCTCCAGGTATAACACAGGCTAGCTACAGTAACTCCTAGCTGACTTCATTAGTTAATGAAGTGGGCCGCAACAACATCGCACGAGCCTGTGGGTAATTGCTGCTACGGTGGAAGTTCAGGAGGGGTCGGCATCCTCCCTGGCTGACATCTGAGGTTTATCACGGTAGTTGGTGGAGCGCACTGCGTGACGCAGAGGGCATGGCCACCTTACCCCAGGCCTCATTGTGACAGCAGCCAGCCAGCGAGTCATCGGAGAGCCCCATCGGAAATCAATAAGCCCCACTCTTTAATTGTGAGGGAAAAAAAGATTCCCTGTTTACAGCGTCACATCTGTCAGGACAACCTGACTTTAGATTTTTTCCCTCTTTCGTCTTTCACAGTGGAGCAGAATGTGCTTGCTGGCTGATTTTATGTGGTAGAGTATGAAACTGGAGCCTCCTGTTTTTATTCAGGAGCCTATTTGAAATGCATAGAGAACTGCTGTGGTTCACTTCAGAGCGCTGCAGGCGTTTTGTGTTTTATCTCGGGGAGTGTTTGCCTGTCTGTCTGCGTGCTGGCTGTTGCTCTGTGGTGATGGCTCATACCATGCCCTCCTCGCTACAATGCACTCTGCAGCGCCCCCTGTCCACTCTGTGAGGTTACTGCCATATCCAATTTTAGGCACCGTGAATAGCAGAGCAATGCTTAGGCACTTGAACCACCAAGCATCTCTTATGTGGGTTGGCCCTAATTGATGAGAAAAAAATAAGCAGAAAACTCCTATTCCAAACTTCTCAAGATCGTATTGTGTGATTCACAACCATGGCATGACAAAACATTTATGCGAAGATCCATACTTGAACAGGAGCAACTTTAAATGTGGTTAATTTCCCACCTCTGTTTTGCCTTTTTGGCTCCATTGGCTTTCTTTGAGCTGTCAGACTGGGCTTTATGAGATGCCAAAAAGAAAGTGGCACTTTTCCACATGGCCATATTTCATACGTCTCCCATTAGAGCATCACCTGGGGACTGACAGGCATCCAAAACTCTGATTAGGCCCTCTTTAGCTAATTAACTGCCACGGCCACAGTTGGCCATTTTGCATCGTTTAATGGAGGACCTTGCCGCAGCTGTCCTTCATCTGTCATTCCTGTGATTTGTGCCCTTTACGCTGCAATTTGTGCCATAAAAATGTATAAATAGCCAAAATGAGCGTAGCATTTATTGCTCTCATTAAAGTTCCAGGGAGAATGGAGTGAGCTGCGGCAGCGCCTTCCATGTTAGAGGACAGCAAGGTTTCCCTTTTTAATTACTGGAGAGCAGAGGAGAAAAAAGTCCTGGAAGCTTTTTTCTTTTTTTTGTAGTCAAAAAAATTCCTGGTGATCCCTGGAAAGAAGCCCTAATTACTGTATGACAATGTTGTTGGTACTCTGGCGCTAGCAGGCTACCCCCCCTCTTCTTCATCCCCTCTTGTCTTTTGCTCTGTGGCTATTCGGGGGAACAGCCTGCTTAATTATTTAGACCTATCCGTTACGGTATGAAAACCGCGAGGACACTAACATGCATCCAACAGAGGTGCCTAGTTTGAACTTCAGCTTTCTTCAAATCCTTTACTCTGTCAAGTCAAAAGAAGCAGATGGCTTATTTTGTCTCGTACGCACACACAAATGTCCACGTACACAAATGTCCACGTACACACTGCACGAAATATACCCACGCAAAGATCAGCGTCCTTTCATATACAATATGATATATGTGTGTATACATACATATACACACATATATATCATATTGTATATGAAAGGATGCTGATCTTTGCGTGGGTATATTTCGTGCAGTGTGTACGTGGACATACATATATACACACACACACACACACACTGGCTCTCTCCATCTTCCTGCTTACTCACTCACTCACTCACTCACTCACTCACTCACTCACTCACTCACTCACTCACTCACTCACTCACACAGAGCCAGATCTTAGTTTACTTTAGGAATTGTGACCCATTTTCAGAGCTTCAGAGTTAAGGATTTTCTTCTCAAACTGCTTTTTTTTTTAATGCATTTTCTAGTCCTCTCTTTAATTGGCTTTAATCTTCATTCATTCTTTATCTCCTAACAACTTTTTCTTGTGCATGGGACTGCATGAAAATAGATTTTCAGAGCAGTGCTTCCCGAGGGAGGATGGATGGGGGCGTGTGACTGAGCAGATCACATTTGATTAGAGGGGGGGGCGCTTTAAAACAGGGCCTGTAGTGTTTCAGCAGAAACAAACAGCGGTGTGGCCTCCTCCGGGAATACTGTGATTTCTCCCTCACAAAGCAGCCCCGGAGAGTAGTAGTTTCATCTCCAACTGCTGTTAACTTTGGGGGGTTTAAACACTGCGCCCGCCGACTGCTTGTTCTTGTGCGTCGCACACAGCGACTCTATCGTGTACGCTGACAAAAAAGGATGATACATTTTTTAAACATTTTTTTAAAGTCTTTTGGAATGACTTCATCTGGTATTCACGGGGATGGCTTTTTTAATTTTTGTAACAGCCTCACAAAATAAACTCACTGCTCACTGCGAATTTACATATAAAGTGTCTGATAAGCATATTTATGTGTTGCCAGTGCGAGTTGGCACATTTTTGATGCAAAACATAAAGGGGAAGAAATGCGATGGATGTGTTTTGGATATCTATTAAAAACTTTGAACCGCGTGGCGTTTTTCGGTTTGGGTGAGGGGCAGGGGGGTGAGGGAGTGTGGAAGGAAGGATGGAAGGAGGGGAAGGAGATTGGGAGGAGTGACGCACGCTAGAGATTCGTCTCACTGTCGGGAGGATTTACGGCCTAGGTGTGGGGACATCCATCAATGTCGCGCACGCCAAAGACAACTTTGTCTCTTTGTGCAATTTGTAAGGCTGTCCAGACACATTTATCCTTATCAAGGAGCAGTCCCACTTCCATTGAAGGGGGAACCTTTTAAGCAGGCCATGAGCACGTTACCCTAAAACGGGGACAGAATTAAATGTGACACATTGCAAATGGTTGATTTCTGCAAAAGAGAATTGTCGGTGTTTTTGATATAAACATCAACTGTTCTGCTATTAACCCAAATTCACTCAGATTACCATTGAATTATTTGTTGTAGTGGCTATGAAAATGCAATGACAGTGTAATTATACCGTACAGTTCGAGCCATTTTCAGATTAATGTAGTGAACCCCATGAAGTAGGTGATTTTTAAGCTGTCTCGCTTGGCCAAACCTTATTAATCTGAAAGTCATGGATAGTGTTCTATCAAAGTCACCACTTTATTCAAGGCTTGATGATGCTGTCGAGTTGACTCCCTTGGAGAAGGCTTTATATGATGTTTGTTGCCTAATTAAATTGAAAGACCTTTCTATTTTTCTATTCCAGAAAATGTACTCCTTAATACATACTGTACAGATGTAGGATCTTAGTTTGAGCCAGTTTGCTGTAGCAGGAAAATATTCCTGCAGCAACAGGAAATGTGGATTATAATGAATGGCAATTTTTGTAGTGGTTGATAATTATTTTGTAAGGGGAAATCTAATATGAAGAATATATACCAATTTTTCAACTTGAAAAAAAAAACGTGAAAATGGCATCTTTCACTTTCAGTGGAGAGAGTATCTACACTGAACAAAAATATAAACACAACATGCAACAATTTCAAAGATTTTACTGAGTTACAGTTGAAATAAATTCATTTGGCCCTAATCTATGGATTTCACATGACTGGGAATACAGATATGCATCTGTTGGTCACAGAAAAAAAAGGTAGGGGCGTGGATCAGAAAACCAGTCAGTATCTGGTGTGACCACCATTTGGCTCATGCAGCGCGACACATCTCCTTCACATAGAGTTGATCAGACTGTTGATTGTGGCATGTGGAATGTTGTCCCACTGATTGTTGTCCCATGGGTATTGGAACACGCTGTCGCAAACGTCGATCGAGAGCATTGCGTACATGCTCAATGGGTGACATTTCTGGTGATTATGCAGGCCATTGAAGAACTGGGACATATTCAGCTTTAAGGAATTGTGTACAGATCCTTGCGACATGGGGCTGTGCATTGTCATGCTGAAACATGAGGTGATGGTGGCAGATGAATGGCACGACAATTGGCCCCAGGATCTCGTCAAGGTACCTCTGTGCATTTAAATTGCCATAGATAAAATGCAGCAATTGTGTTTTTTGTCTATAGCTTATGCTTGCCCATACCATAACCCCACCGCCACCATGGGGCACTCTGTTCACAATGTTGACATCAGCAAACTGCTCGTCCACACGACTCCATACACGCTGTCTGCCATCTGTCGGGTACAGTTGAAACCGGGATTCATCCGTGAAGTGCACACTTCTTCAGTGTGCCAGTGGTCGTCGAAGGAAAGCATTTGCCCACTGAAGTCCGTTTCGACTCCGAACTGCAGTCCGGTCAAGGACACCCTGGTGAGGACGACGAGCACGCAATGAGCTTCCCTGAGATGGTTTCTTACAGTTGGGCGAACCCACATTTTCATCAGCTGTCCTGGTGGCAGGTCTCGCAGGTGAAGAAGCCGGATGTGGAGGTCCTGGGCTAGTGTGGCTACAGGTGATCTGCGGTTGTGAGGTCAGTTGGACGTACTGCCAAATTCTCTAAAACGATGTTGGCGCGGCTTAGGGTAGAGAAATTAACATTAAATTCTCTGGCAACAGCTCTAGTGGACATTCCTGCAGTCAGTATGCCAATTGCACTTTCCCTGAAAACTTGAGACAACTGTGGCATTGTGTTGTGTGACAAACTGCAATTTGTTTTGTGGCCTTTTATTCACAGCACAAGGTGCACCTGTTTAATGATCATGCTGTTTAATCAGCTTCATGATATGCCACACCTGTCAGGCGGATGGATTTTCTCTGCAAAGGAGAAATTCTCACTGACATGGATGTAAACAAATTTGTGCACAACATTTGAGAGAAATAAGCTTTTTGTACATATAGAAAATTTCTGGGATCTTTTATTTCAGCCCATGAAACACTTTATGTGTTTAATTGATATTATTGTTCAGTGTAGTTGTTTTCAGAGAATAGCACTCTATGATGGCAGAAAATACCCAGAGCTATAAAGTTGCTGTATTGAATTTGCTTGTCATAATTTGATGGGTAAAAATTCTGCCTTTCTGGGGGGGGGGGGGTTCACAGGTAAAAGCTAGGTATCTTTCCAGTTGTGACAGATGACTTAATATATGAACTTGATGCTGCTGTATGTTGTGCTCCACAGTTTGATACTTCCTGGATTCCAGTGCAGCTCCCACCAATAGGAAACGACATCCCCCTCAGTTCCTGCTGAGTGTACACTCCGTCTTCCTCGTTGACTCTGTGGTGATTTGGGACGTTTAGGGGACAATGGGAAATCTATCAAAGAAACAGGCTGCGTGAATAATGGATGCCGGAAATTATGTTCAGCTTTCTCAGACTCAATAATGAAAGAAACCTTCCCCCCTCCCATCAATGTGCCCCTCTGTGATCCAGCACTTTGAAAACAATGATTAATTTAGATAATACCTAGCGATCGAACAAGGACACTACAGTTCTGCCACCCATAGAATTAAGCTTGTGATTACAACCGATCTGTCTAGTTAATACCCTACCGCCTGTTTTGAAAGTGGGTCTTTAAAGTTTAAATTAACATGATCTTTATTTCTTGAGGGGAGATTGAAGTCTTCTTCAATGACTGGGATGACTAGCGAAGGGAACATAAACACAATTTTCCCAAAGAGTTTCTAAAAGAGTGAAACAGCATGAAGTACAGCAGCTAATGTTACTAGTAGCAACGTTTCAGACCTTTTTGAACGTTAGCCTATTAGCTGTTACTAGAATAACATTGTCATAGGACTGTGACTTTAACATGCAGCCTAGCATTCTGTTAGTCAGAATTAAGTCATATTAAATAAAAGACCCTCCAATTGCCAATATATTCCTGTAGAATCCTGTATCTAAGCAACAGCCAATCACATCAGATTTCACCCACCACTGTCTTTCTCTCCAGCCACTTCAGATCCAGACAGCCACCTAGCTTTTGATGCCACATATCACACCTCAACAAAGAATGGTATTAAGATTCTAACAAGAAATTGCAGCCAAATAACATTCCATTACAGTGAATAAAATAAAAAAAAGCAAGCTGATTCCAAGCTGAGTGCTGTCTGACAAACATTGATGTGACGTCTCAGCCTGGCTAGAAAGGGGGAGAGATTTTTTTTAAAGGAGAGGAACTGCATGTTCCCTTGAAAAGAGCTGGCTGGCAGTACGGTCTACTTTTTTTTGGCTAACAGAAAGGGCCATAAGCGAGATCTCTCAGTGGGCCAGGGGGGTTCACTGGGAACAAATGAACATTTCAGGGACCCAGCTGTGCTCTCCACATCCAGTCGTCACCCTTTTCCCTCAGATGAGCTGAACAGGAGAGACGAGAACAACAGACAAAAATAACACATCCAGAAAATTGGGAGCAGAAGTGCCGTTCCATTTCCCTCCACTCTTTTATGGCTTTAGAGTCAACTGGAGTGTGACTTCCATACTGCTCAGGAGAACAGGAGAGCAGCCCTGGCATCTGTCGATATAGGACTGTACATTGCAGTGAGCACTCCTACCTAGATCAATTAAAGACTGGGGCTTTGTTCCACTCCCTCTACACTCCTTATTTCACATTCTGCTCACCTATGCATTTGCCAAGTGAAGCATTGTGCTGCTATCGATTGGCCTGGGCCCGGCGAGCTGGGACGAGTACGGGCTCGGCAGGTTATCAGTGACATCACCCCTCTGAATGGCAGTGTTTGACTTTTCTTCCCCTTATCAATAGTTCTGGGGAGTGCATTAAGAACGGCGTCTCGGTCTGATTTCTTGAAATGCTCCGGTGCCTTCCCTATTCCCCCAAAGGGCACAGACCGAAAATCTAGTCCGACTTCCCTGTGAACTTTATTTACTTACTCTCCGGGAGACGACGGCATTGACTTTTGACAGCCCGAGCAATGTTATGACGTTGCCTTCATGTCATGGTGGCTTGGTGTTTTTTTTTATTTTATTATTTTTTATATATTTTTCTCTCGTCTTGCCTCCACAACGTCTCTGTCTGAGTCGTCATTTTGTCGACATGGAATCAGTCACTCCTCACACAAGGGAGAGCGGCAGGGACATGGCGGCGGGCTTGACTATTCATGAGCCGATGTGATCCACTCTGTCACCCCTGTCAGCGCGAGGTGTCTGTCTGCAACACCGCTCCCTACTCTCTTTATCAGCCAGGGGTGGCTAATGAGATCCACCAGGTTAACACCACCACTAAAACAGCAACGGGATTAAAGCCTCTTAATTAATTTAGACAACCACTAATTGAATCCCACGTGAACCATGCTATGACACCAGCCATGGGATGTGCGTGATGGAAGGAAAAAGGACGGTCCATGAGTTTTGCCAATTTTCTAATGCTCGCCGCACAATCTGGATGAATTTACTTGGTGTCATTTTTGTTCTTCCCTTTTCCTGGAAGCTCATCTTTTTTAATGACAGCTGTTCAGCCTTCCTGGAAACTGCAAAAGTAGACAACCACGGCAAAATGTTAATCTCATGACTGTGTTGCACCACCACCAGAAATAACACCTGCTGTGAGTAGTCAAAACTTCTCTTAGTCCCATGGACTGCAATCAGAGATGGCAGCCGTGACTAAGAAAATACTACCTCTTCGCAGTCGTCTGTACCTGACTTAGTCATCCCCACACTCAAGTGTTTAATCAGCATGCAGGGAACATTGTGTGCTTGAGAGCGGCCAGGAGTTCTCTCTCTCTTCCTCCCTCACTCCCTCTTTTTCATGCATATTCATCTGTTCCAGGCTTGGTCAATACAACTGAAATGATTGACTGCTGTGTAAGTGTTTTCCAGGCCTTCCCCAGATTCCCTGTCTCCCTGTTGAATCGGTTTGTCTGTGGATCTTCCTACAGCTACTTCTGTTCACTGTTTGGGAGATTGGGCTAGCTCGATGTTCTCACCTCTGCCAGATTTCTCCTACCTTCATACGGCTCACCTCCACAGCTGCCATTGTTGATCCATCTCATTGCCTCGCTTAAGGGCTGCAGCCTAATTCGCCAGTGATCATTTTAAGAGCATTAATATTCAAATGAGGCATCTTTTTTGTCAATGTCGTGAGAAATAACTGGATCATCTTTCACCCATGCCTTCTGCAGCGAGACGTTTAGTCATAGCGGCATCTTCCCCAAAAGCGCATGCTTTGCTGGTGTACATTTTCAACCAGTCAAACATCCTTCCCCTTGCCCGGGGCGTATACGCTCAGCCATTCACTCACTTGTCAGTTCAATAGTTATTTTATGGTGGCACCACATTAATTGAACTACTTCCACCACACACCAATTCATGGCCTGGAACATCCATTAGGGAGTGAGCTGTGCCAGAAATATAACCAAATGGGCCTACAAATCAGCCTAATCTGAGAGGGGAACCTCACCGTAATGTAGCAAAATCGTAGTAATCGTTCATTTACATTGTTCTCAATCCCCAGCCAACCGAGGGGAGTGTCTTGCAGTGTAGAATCAAGCGCTGTGGAGAAAATCTGCAGATTGTCTTCCATCGCTTTCTGTTTAGTTATGTTTTGTGTGAGGCGGTTTTCTGAAACCTTGTGTAGTATGTTGGTAAAGGAGATGGTCTCTCAACATTTGTCACAGGAAATTAGGACAATTTAACTGGCTCCTACTTTAGAGCTGTGGCCTCTGGAGAGGCAGGTTATGTGTGTGGGGGGGTGCTGGTGTTACGGCTGCATGGTATGGGTAAAAAAATGTAATTGCGCCTCCCGAGTGGCGCAGCGGTCTAAGGCACTGCGTCGCAGTGCTTGAGGCGTTACTACAGACCCGGGTTCGATCCCAGGCTGTGTCGCAACCGGCCGCGACCAGGAGACCCATGAGGCAGCGCACAATTTGCCCAGCGTCGTCCTGGTTAGGGGGGGGGTTTGTCCCATCGCGCTCTAGCGAATCCTGTGGGCCGGGTGCAGGCACGCTGACTTCGGTCGCCAGACTTCAGTCAACACATTGGTGCGGCTGGCTTCCGGGTTAAAACGAGCAGTGTGTCAAGAAGCAGTGCGTCTTGGCAGGGTCGTATTTCGGGGGACGCATGGCGCTCGACCTTCGCCTCTCCTGAGTTGCAGCGATGAGTTGCAGCAAACTGCCAATTGGATATCACAAAATTGGGGAGAAAAAGGGGTAAAACGTTGCGATATTGATATGTATATAGGGTGAACTGTTGGAATCATATACATTTAATTATTTATTTTAAGAAGTAAAGTGTTCCAAACGAGCGTTGCTGCTTTCAAATCTCTTGACTGCATTTGACCGAACAGAACAGCATGCATACTAACTAGAAAAATGACGGCTGAGTGATGTTTCAAAATGTAAATATTGCGATTCATTGTGCAGCCTTAGCTGGTGTGTGATATCATAGTACCCCAGCAAGAGATGAGTTCTTAGTGTTTAAAAGGGAAAAGTGTTGTCCTCTCTCTGTTTTGTCTTCAAGTATTTCGTATTTAAAGCTGCAATATAATTGTTTGGGCGACTTGACCAAATTTGCCCAGAAATTAGGGCTGTGCGGTATACCATATTTTACCATATACCGGTATTGGTACACAGACCGGTTTGGGTTTTTACTTTACCTTCTATTACGGTATTTTCAATCCTTGTCATGTCAAACACTGTATTCAAAGTGCCACTATTATGTTCTAACTATAGAATTTGTATAATCATATTTCCATGATTCCAACACCCAAGTGTTTTTCTCTAAATCGCAATTGCAACTTTTGGTAAAAAATAAGGCCTGAATTGTTTGCCCATTTCGTGCAGCCCTAGGTGGTAGTGTGGAAATGATCTCAAATGAGTGCAGGAAATGCAGAAATTGATAAATGCTGGAAATGATTTTTGGTTTATGTTGAATTGTTTTATACTGTTCAATCAGAATGGAGAAAGACCCATTGAAATCACTTAGAATGTATAGTGTATGTGTTGCTATCCTGGGTTCACGCCCTACTCATAAAGCAAATGTAGAACTTTTTATTATTATTATCATTTATTTTATATATCGTGATACATATGTTGGCCGTATCGCCAAGACCTAATAGAAATGTGAGTTATAGATCTGTCATTCTCATCGAAAGCAAGTCTCAGAAGCGGAAGATCTGTTCTATAGTACATTCAGAAAGTATTCAGACCCTTTAACTTTTCCCACATGTTGTTAAATTACAGCCTTATTCTAAAATGTATTCAATATTTATTTTCATTAATCTACACACCACTCCATAATGACAAGGTGAAAACAGTTTGATTTTTATTCAGACCCTTTGCTATGAGACTTGATATTTAGCTCAGGTGCATCCTGTTTCCATTGATCATCCTTGAGATGTATCTACAACTTGGAGGCCAACTGTG
Source organism: Salvelinus namaycush (assembly GCF_016432855.1). NCBI lineage: Eukaryota > Metazoa > Chordata > Actinopteri > Salmoniformes > Salmonidae > Salvelinus > Salvelinus namaycush. Next base: position 12,028,697 of record NC_052312.1, read on the forward strand.
TTAAATGCATTTGGTAGGACATGATTTGGAAAGGCACACTCCTGTCTATATAAGGTCCCACAGTTGACAGTGCTTGTCAGAGCAAATACCAAGCCATGAGGTGGAAGGAATTGTCCGTAGAGCTCAGAGACAGGATTGTGTAGAGGAAAAGATCTGGGGAAGGGTACAAAAAAAATTCTGCAGCATTGAAGGTCCCAAAAAACAGTGGCCTACATCAAAATGTATTTTTTTCAAAGTTTTTTTTATTTGCCATTTTTTTAATGATTTTTATGACAGATAACAGACGGAACAGGTAGAGGGTAGAACACACACTGACCCCCTACCAAATAAACCCCCCCAAACCCCCCATGCGCTAACAGAGCCCCACCCCCAAACCAGACTTAAAGCAGCCATGATATACAGTGAGTAATATAATCAAATAATAACAAAAATACATAGACATTATAAAACAAATAGTTATACACATTATAATTTGGGTTGGTTTATGGAGTTGTGAAATTAGCTGGGTCCATGTCTCCTACAAAGGATAGGAAAGGTTGCCAGATATTATAAAATGTAATTGCAGATCCCCTAACGGAGGAGCGTATTTTCTCTAGCTTGAGATGTTGCATAACTTCCTTTATCCAACGGTTAAAAGTGGGATGAAACTGATCCTTCCACTTGAATAGTAGGAGACGTCTAGCTAGAAGAGTAGTAAATACCGGCATGTTGCCCATAGAACTGTTTAGACGGGCCTCCTGTGGTGCCTCTCTGAATAATGCAATAAAGCCAGAAGGTTCTATAGGTCTCTCCAGTATCTTAGAAGACATCTCAAATTGATATCCAGATATCTGTCCAAAACATGTGACTGAGGCTCCTGCTACTTTATTACAAGTGGGATCTATTTCTGATCTAATCTTGGATTATTTTGGCTTTGACCAATGCAGCCGATGAACTACTTTAAATTGAATTAGACATATAGATGAAGAATGTATTCTCTGCCAAGTTTCGTCTGAAAGTTGTTAACCTAAATCCTCTTCCCTGGCCATCATTCTTAAATGGATGAAGTTTGGAATCACCAAGACTCTTCCTAGAGCTGACTGCCCGGCCAAACTGAGCAATCTGGGGAGAAGGGCCTTGATCAGGGAGGTGACCAAGAACCCGATGGTCACTCTGTGGAGATGGGAGAACCTTCCAGAAGGACAAACATCTCTCCAGCACTCCACCAATCAGGCCTTTTTGGTAGAGTGGCCAGACGGAAGCCACTCCTCAATAAAGGGCACATGACCGCCAGCTTAGAGTTGGCCAAAAGGAAACTAAAGACTCTCAGACCATGAGAAACAAGATTCTCTGGTCTGATGAAACCAATATTGAACTCTTTGGCCTGAATGCCAAGCGTCACGTCTGGAGGAGACCTGACACCATCCCTACGGTGAAGCATGGAGGTGGCAGCATCATGCTGTGGGGATGTTTATCAGCAGCAAGGATTGGGAGACTCCTCAGGATCAAGGGAAAGATGAACGGAGCAAAGTACAGAGAGATCCTTGATGAAAACCTGCTCCAGAGCGCTCAGGACCACAGACTGGGGCGAAGGTTCACCTTCCAGCAGGACAACGACCCAAAGCCCACTGCCAAGACAACGCAGGAGTGGCTTCAGGAGAAGTCTCGATGTCCTTGAGTGGCCCGGACTTGAACCCGATCAAACATCTCTGGAGAGACCTGAAAATAGCTGTGCAGTGACACTCCCCATCCAACCTGACAGAACTAAAGAAGATCTGCAGAGAAGAATGGGAGAAACTCCCCAAATACAGGTGTGCTAAGCTTGTAGCGTCATACCCAATACGTCTCGAGGCTGTAACCGCTGCCAAAGCTTCTTCAACAAAGTGTTGAGTAAAGGGTCCGAATACTTAGGTAAATGTGATATTTCTGTTTTTATAAATGATAAAAAAAAATGTTTTTGCTTTGTCATTATGGGGTATTGTGTGTAGATTGATAAGGAGAAGGAAAAACAATATATTTTTTATAATATGGCTGTAACGTAACAAAATGTGGAAAAAGTCAAGGGGTCAGAGTACTTTCCGAATGTACTGTATCGGCAGTATCGCTATGATTCCCGTTCTTAAGTTTCGTTTTTGCGTCTTACTTTCGGTTTAGCACACCAGCTTCCAACTGCTGAAAATAGTGTTTTTGGTTATTGAAAATATATTTTCACACATCGGTTTCGGTACAATGATTCTCTACACCAGTGGCGTCACTCATTCCATGGAGGGCCTAGTGTCTGCAGGTTTTTGCTTTCAATTAAGACCTAGACAAGCAGGTGAGGGGAGTTCTTTACTAATTTGTGACCTTAATTCATCAATCAAGTACAAAGGAGGAGCGAAAGCCTGCAAACACACCCTCCGTGGAATGACTTTGACACGTGCACTACACTATACATAAACAAAATAGTTTGCCTAATTTCAGAATCTTTAGCAACCAGGAAATGGCAGAGCGATTTCTGCACATTGCACCTTTAAGTATAATAGCTACTGTAAGTTCACAGAAGTGCATTTGTGTCTTGCTGATACTGATGACAAAAAAGCATTAAGTGATAGAAGTAACAGTCTATTTGATTGTCCCTTTAATTCATCCTTTATCTCTGAAAGGCTTAATAATAAAACTGACTCAGAGCGTCAAGAAGACTAAAACAAACAAGGTGCTCTAAAACTGACAAAAGTCCAATTTAGACCCATCTTAATGGAATCTATAATAAGCACAGAGCCACAGTATCTCTCCATAACACTTCAGCCTGGAAGCAAGCTGTCTACCCAGTCAAAGCTCTGTGGTCAAGTCCAGTTTTCACTCAGAGACCAAACCAAGAGAGTGGGAAGAAAATATACAGACGTTATTGCCCAATTCATAGCGGATTTCATGGCCATTTTACTGATACGGGTTGTCTTTGCTCTGAGGAAACCCTGACTATGAAAATCTCTTCTACCCTTTTTTGCCCTCGCTCCCTCAGAAGGTAATCTTCAGTCTGCAGCGTTGGCCGTTTTTTTGTTGTTGGTATTTCCTGCCACACGTCTGAACAGTCCAACTTTAATTTCACGGGCACCTGTTCCTCCATGTTCAGCGGGAATGAGGAGTCGAATCCCAGACTTCTATAACCATTGGGACGAGAAAGGAAGTTCTGCGGTGAAAAAACCCCATCCTATACGTCTCTTCCCTGATGGGCTTGTCGTTGATTACATGTGCAGTCATGTTCACACAGACAGATTGGGAAACGTAGGAGGTGGATTTGGCTGTCATCTGAAAGGGCCGCTCGGTTTCATGTGTAGACATGATCCAAATGATAAAGGCAAACAGAAGTCTCCCTCCCAACTGTCCTGGCCTTGTGTTCATAAAGGCCACTGAAAAGTTGATGGGGTTGCTTGTAGAGTATCTGTGTTGTGGCGAGAGAGAGAGTGAGTGAGTGTGTGTATATTTGACTGTCTCTGTGTGTGTAAAGGCAGACAGAAGATGGACAGCCCCTGTACATTGAGGGGTAGGACAGGGAGCGAGACGAAGAAGAAAACGGCAACAACCACGACAGAACCCTACAGCCCAGCCATTTCATACTGAAGGACAACAATGTTTCCACACACACAAGCAGACGGACTGCGTAAACATCCAGCGTCCTATGTAACGAGCCGCGGGACAGCTTGATGAAACGATAGGGAATTTGGCCGATCAAGAATATTCAAATGAGATTACCTTGAAAGGCCCAGTCGAATGACAATGGACATAAATCGTGTTTCATTCGTTTAAGCGACTGCATATTGGGTTAGGCACCCCCTCTTGGCTCCAGAGGTAATGACTGCACTGGGATCAGATTATGGGGTCGTCAGCTGTTTAGTGTGTTCTGGTAGAGGAGATTAGCAAGCAGCTGCTTGGAGGTGGAACTTTGGAAACGTCTCTGTATCATCGTTGGCCATGGTCTCCCAGCTCTCGTCTATTTCCGTAACAGAGATCTCGACAATAGGAGGTGGTATGAAGTAACGTCATGTTCCGTCCAAGCAGCATCAAAACCCAATAATTTTCCTCCAGCTTTTTTTCCCTCTCTAATGCCCCCCTCCCTCTCTCTTCTCCATCCCTCCCTCCCCCTCTTCTCTATCCTAACTCTTTTTCTCAGTGGCTTACGCTCTGAGAGTCACTGCAGATGTTGCCGTAATGATGCAGAAGGCTCACACAATCAAACTGAATGGAAGCGGAGCCAGCCGAAATTAGTACAATTACTTTCTCATTACCCCCCTCATTGCTCCTGTAAGTAGTTTGAGTTTCGTGATTAGGAGAATGAGCCGAGGAGCGGGCCTCGCCACGTTTTCACCGCTCAGGTGGAGACCTACCAAACACACTTCAGAAGAACGTCATTTTATGTCTACTAGTGTTGTTTTCCCTCGTCGTTTACAATACTTTTTTCTTGTGCGATACAACAACAAAAAAATCAACTGGTTATCTTTGTGTCCCTGAAATTTTAATTTGTTCCCGGTGAACCCCCCTAGCCCAATGAGAGATCTCGCTTATGGCCCTTCCTGTTAGCCAAAAAAAGAAGACCGTACTGCCAGCCAGTTCTTTTCAAGGGAACATGCAGTTCCTCTCATTTAAAAAAATAAATGGACTGCCTCTCGCCGCGGCTCTCTCGCTCTGTGTGTGTGCTGTGTAGCCGGAGGGCCAATGATAGGAATATAGAATGTATTTTGAATGTTTAATTTGCCTCCCCATTTTTATTGACATTCTTTATAAGAAGTGAGATGCACCGAATAGCTCAGGCAGGTAAGTTATCTCCTTTGAATGACAGAATTTTAAAAAATATGTCAATTGAATGGGTAGTAACCTAATGAATTTACGATGCCGGTAAATCCAACTGTACTGTAAGAGCATAGAACCAAGAGGGAATATACAGAAAATTTGCTTGAATACCCACTTTATTGGCTTGTTAAGTAGACACGTCACAGACTCCAAGCCATTGACGTGTGCGTGTTGGTTGAATGCAACACAGCCAGGATGAAATTGCTGATTGTTGGTCTGCGTTAGGAGAGATGCTGTCAGGGCTGGAAGAACAAGGACTTAAAAGGGTGCAGCTGGCATTGCCGACCAACGGATCACTCACGACGTTCCGGAACGGAGGTCTGTGCAGAGGGATGGTTGTATCGCTTTACACTAGGCCCTGGAAAGGGAAATTGCAACGTCCGCACAAAGTGGTGCAACAGGAAACCTGGAAAGTGAAAGCCTGCGTACCCACAGACAAAGCACCCTGTTCGCCACTATTAGAAGGATGTTTGCGTTTCTCTTTTTGCTCGGAGCGTGTGATGTAAGGGCGCGAGGTGTGCACTGGATCTGGGACACTGAAATACACACAGGAAGGCAAGGCAGTGACGATGTAATATGAGTCTCTCTGCAGACGTGTGTATGAATTACAGAAGATGAAGCGCTCCGCCTGCACTATTTGCAATGCAGCACTTTTCTAAGCCTGGAGAAGCTGAGGCTTGTTTAATTCAGATGGGTTCTTTTTTTTGTTTTTACCCCTGTTGTCCTTTCATCATGCAAAATACCTTCCCTCTCCCTTTCTGAAGACATTACATGACTATACCTCCACAGGCGTTTACTGTATGAGGTTGTTGAAACGAACGATACCGGCATACCAACATCACTGGAACGATGGTTACCAAACGGTCTGTTTCAGTTAAGTTAGCCTGCTGGATAAAAGTCTTATGTGGCCGGGACTCTGGCCCGGTTTTAGCCCATATCGTCATCATAAGGCACACTAAAGTAGATGTGGTCCCCTGTTAGAAGCCTGCAAGCTGTTCACATGACTAAAGAAGATTGCTGCTACAATGACGTTTGACCAACGCTGTGTTTTGGCTGACGGGCCTGTAAATGGTGTCGTGTTCCACTGGAACTCAGGGCTAGGAAGGAATCTCGCCTCTGTCTAAAATTATCCTGCTTCTCTCGGCGAGATCTTGTGCACCTCTGTCGCCAAAAATATCCCACTCTCTGGCTTACGTCACGCCTGGCCCCGGACGTAGGCTGAGAGGGGGAGGCAGGTGCCAACTTTGGGTCGGGCACGTAGGACTCCAAAGGCCTGTTCCAGGGTCTTGTGGTGTAGGCCTGGTGCCAACCCAACACGCAAATGGAAAGCTCTCTGCAGCTCATTTCACAAGGCCAGGGGGTTGATACAAGGGGATCAAATAATTGCCCTCATCTCTGACAATTGTTTCTATACGCAATGTAGCCCATTGCAGTCCCTGCATGCTGTAGTTAGTGTTTAGAGCTCTTTAACCCTAGCCCCACTAACCCCTCCTTCACATTGCACGGCCTGGGTATGTGTGTCAGTAGTGTTTCAGATGTCTGTGATGTAATGGAGTAGTACCCCTGCCCTACTTACAGTAACTGCGCCTGACGTCACACAGTGGTGAAGGAACTAGCGGTCGGAGGGAGGTGGGATGGTTATGGTTTCCAAGAACAGTGCCTATCTCATGGACCAGCTTCTTCTGTATACTCCCTGACATTTTCTCTTCATTGACTGCGGCAGCAGCCAGTGTTCATGAGTGTCCCGTCCTGCAGGCAAAACACACACACAACACAACCCCACACCCACCAGCCGTTTTAATTTGAGGAACCATTTCATTCTGCTCGACATGACGCCATTGAAGAACAACAGATGATTAAAGACCATCTTTGATTTCAGAGCCGCTCGGCCTATAGTGAAGTCACTCGCTTGGGCCTAATTAATTTACTATAAATCTGTAATTTTTTATAATTAATGTCACAATGGAGACTTTGAGATGTGAATTATGAGACTATTTTTGCTAGGGTCGGGACGATACCATTATCGCGATACTCATTAGTAGCGTGGCAAGGAAACAAAACACGAGGCGGGTTTTACTTCTTTAGGAAAACAGCTCTAATGTTGGAAACGCATCATTATGTTGTCATCCAGAGTCACATTTATTTTCCAAGCGATAGCACACACTATTTTACATACAGGAGGTTTTTAAAGGACCAAAGAGTTTGGTCTGCTTTGTGTTAAAAAAATTTGCCATGGAAAAAATACTGCGATTACTAATACTCACATTTTTGCTCAGTTATGAATGGGCAGACATGGTTGGTTGGCCAGAATTCGTTTTTGTGTGGAGGTCATCTTTGCCAATTAAATGGCCAATGTGAAATGTTCGAGAAGGAGCCCCCCATAAACTTATGCCTTGTCTCCTTTGGCTAAATGGAGATCAAGACTATGGCGAGAAACTAGCCAATTGCTTAGGAACAATAAACTGGCTAATAAGATGTAAACATATAGATTGAGGATCCCGATTTGGCAACTGCATCAGCAATTTCCTTTTCTCCAGGTGAGATGGGAAGAGACTAATGTGTTGACGTTGGGCACACAGACTCTGAAACGCCATAGATGGTACATCTCTGTTGAAGCTTTGATTCGACACAATGCTTTGTAAGAATGTGCAGGCAGTGCAGAGCCTCTTGGATTGCTCGGTCAGCATCATGACATAATCTCAATGTCTTGGATTACTCCTATTGAAATGGCGGATTATGCCAGGGTGAACTAACATTCCGTGGAGGTCACTCAAATGAGGGTGACATTTTTTTGCCAGGTTCGCCTCCCCGTCGCTTTGTGTTTGTGTTGCCAGCCTATGTAAATGAGGTAAAGCGGCTTGCTTCTCTCCTCTTCACAGCATTTGTTTAGGATTAGAAATCTCATTTTGCCCTGAGCCCTGCTTGCTTTAGATCAAGTCAGCTGATCTCGAGATCTCCACAACAGATTAACACGGCAGTTCTCCGGGTCTCAGCCTTTTTTTGCAATGTTCCAAGGCAAAGGAGGTGATTAGAGGTAGCGACACCTGCGGGTCGTGACAAGTACGGAAGGCCAAAGGAAGAGGGAACCGCTCCGCGGGTAATCTAACAATTTTTTTCAAAACACGCTCCGTGAGTAAAGCCTAGTGTCTCCCTCTCTCTCTCGCCCCCCCTCCTCCCATCTGTATGGAGAGATTTAGAGAGTCTGGTCGACGAGGCAAAAAATAAGGGAAGCAAAGCCATTATGGAGGAGTGACAAAATGAGAAGTGGCGGTCAGTGAGGTTGGAGGGTGGCAGGGGAGAAGGAGAGTGGCCTGCAGTCCTGTCAAATGGAGGATTGTACAGTATGTCTGTGTGCCTCGAGATAGGAACCCCAAGCTCACTCCTACTGTACTCCATCCTAGAAAACACTATCTGCATCTTTCACCGCATATTACTGTGATTTCTGAGAAATGTAAACGAATGATCCTAAAGATTATCCATACCTAGGAAATGAAATAGTCTTTTTTTTTTTTTTTTTTTACGCATTTGCTTTTTTGACATGTGAGTGGAAATGTCTGAGTAAAAAATCCTCTATTTTGCAAGTAAATGTTTTCACAATGGGTGATTCGGCCTACCTGTCAGCAGAGGCTCCTGCTGCCAGATACTATTTGGGGACCCAGGTAAGATGGCAGTTTGCCTCAGATTATTCCTCAAAATAACCCTTGTGTGAAAGAAAACAAAAATAGGGTTGGAAGGTGCAAAAACACAAATGAGCCCTGCGGTGGACACGTTTTGAATAACCAAGATGGCCTAAACTGGGCTTGCTTGAAATCTCCCGCTGTTTTGTTTCACATTTTTTTGTGCACGGACATGCACAGTCACCTATTATAGCGCCTTGCAAAGACTGTTAGTCCCCAGCATTTTGGGGATAATATTGTATCGCTTCTCTCTAACGGTGAGCTGGAGTGCCAAGGTCCTTAACCTTGCGGCCATGCAGAGAGGAATACCGGGACATCGCATTTGGCGACGCACTGTGTGTCCTCTCTTTCAGCGCCACACCAATCTGTCGGGGTTGAGTCATAACTCCCCCCCCCCCCGCTCACTTCCTCTGTATCAACGCAGGCTGACCGCTCGCCGTGAGACCCACGCTCGCCAATGGCTAATCTAGCAGAACGGCACCCGAAAATGAAGCGACGACCTGAGAGCACCGAAGGTATTAGCATTTGAGCGTGTCACGATGTGAGGAAAAGCTTTTTACCAGCTCACTGCACCCATATGGCATTAACACATAAAAATGCCACTGTTGACATTTTGAAGGCTTGGCATCCCTCTGTAAGTACAGGGCATCAATATAAGCTGCAGAATCATTAGAGAGGGGTACTAGATCTCATATTGATGGAGAAACATGGTGAAAACACCAGCAAGACAGCGGATCCAGAGGGCTTGGCATTAGACGGTCTGGGTTTATTTTCTGGCCGGTGAGATTAACACAATGCTCATCATGGCCAAGTGAACTTGAGCCACCAGAAATGAACCTGCTGTAAAATGCCTTTCTAAATCTCCCAGACTTAAAATGTCTAACACATCTTCCCTCATGGCTCGTCGTTTGTTACAGACTTAAGGTATTACTCTGTCGTCCTCAGTTGTGATACTGAAGGAACCCTTGTTTTGCAGAATAACTGGTGCCATGAATAGGTGCTCTGGTCAGTTTGGGTGCTAACATGCATTATATTGTAGTTATAATGTGAATATGTCTATTCGCAGTAGTAAGTCTTACACGGTACCCAAACCAACCGCGATCACGCGATCACAAACTCTGAACCAATTATATTAATTTTGGGACAGGTCGAAAAGCATTGAACATTTATGGCAATTTAGCTAGCTAGTTTGCAGTCGCTAGATCATTTGTCCTGGAATATAAACATTTAGTTATTTTACCTGAAATGCACAAGGTCCTCTACTCTGACAATTAATCCACACATAAAATGGTCAACCGACTCGTTTCTAGTCATCTTTCCTCCTTCCAGGCTTTTTCTTCTTTGGACTTTATATGGCGATTGTCATCTAAACTTTCATACTATTACCACCACGACCGACGAACTCAGTTGTCTTTCAATCGCCCATTTGGGTATAACCAGATGGCATGTGGGTATCTGCTTCTATAAACCAATGAGGAGATGGGAGAGGCAGGACTTGCACCATGATCAACGTCACAAATAGAACTGACTTCCATTTTAGCGCTTGGCAACGCAGACGCTGGTTGGCGCGCGAGAGCAGTGTGGGTGCAATAATTGAATAACATGCATGTTTACATTTATTTTGTGACTCAAGCGGTGGAGTCAGCATGTTAGTAAGTAAACAGATGCTGCAGATTGTTCAAGAAGACATTTTTACAGAGGACATTTATATCCCAGCCATTACAGTAATTCATTTGTTTTGGATTCCCCAGTTTGGAGAGACCTGGCTCTGCGGTAGTTTCTCCAGGCCTGGTTGTGAGGCAGCAACAAATACGGTCCTCGGGCACCAAGGTACATCAAGGCATGCTGGTACTGCCAACCCTGCAAACCTGACAGCACAGCCAGAGAAAAATTCCAGAGTAGAAACAAGACCAGGGCTATTAGTCCTGGTGTCAGACTGTATTTTCACCCCCCACCAACTCAATTTGTAGCCGTCTAAAATATTGACATGGGGATGTCAGTTGATTCGGCCTGTCATCGGCAGTGATTGTTGGGGAAAACAATATTTGCTGCAGCATCCTGTTTCCTTCCATCCCGTCCCGCCACCGCCGCTGGCAAAAGACACTACCTCCGCCAGCTGTGTCGAACACTCGCTATCTATCACTTTAGCTTCAGCCTCCCTCCTATCTCACCAGCCCCCCTTCTTCAAATAATCTTCTGATAAGAAATAACACCACCAAAGCTTAGTTGTAGCCATTGTACACGTGAACTGATATTTATTCCTCAAGTCTCTCTCTCTCATAAAAGCTAGTCAGCTGTAATGCTTCATGAAAGTCATTTGCTCTCCACATGCATTGTGTTAATGTAAAATACACCTTTAGGGACATTTGGTCTTTTCTGTAGTAATAAAGTAGCTCATTCTTATAGGGAATGTTTGATAATTGGAAGTGAACAAAATTGGAAATGGGAATCGTTTAACCGATTTTTAAGAGTGCTCTGTACTCCCTCTCCCTCAGTTTTTTTCCTCTCACTGAATCTGCATTGTAATAAGTGACTGGGGTGCGATTCAGTCTTGCGTTCGTGTATCACTCTTCATTCATCCTGTGCAGCTTTTTTTGTTTTACCGGTGTGTATTGTTTGACGCATTCAGCTGATAAAAACACAGTTTCTCATGCGGTCGTGTGACTGGTTGTTTGCTCTAGAGATTGCTGAGTTATTCCAGCACTGCTGTCTGCTGCTCCTAATGATGTATTGTGCTGGGCTTTGGGGGGGAAGGCAAGGTTATGAAGAGGAACCAGAGCCCCAGCAAAGAGTTAAAGGAAAAACCATCTACTACTAACTTCATCACACCCTCTCTAAAATGACAGCGACTAAGGCTGCGTGTCTCTCAGTATGTTTCTCCATCACTATTCCATCACCCGCCCTATGTGGAAACACTCTACCTTGCTAACAGGTTGTCATAGCATTTCCGGTATTGCTGTAAGTGTCACGGTATCTCCACATCTGTCTGAAGTGGGGATTGCGGGGGAGGCGACCTGTGTTGTCAGGACAACAGGACAAGGATGTCTGAGTGCACACTGGCGCAGCAGAAAGTTTTTGTACCCGGGGTGGGATAACATGAGTGTGACGTTATGTCAGTAATGAGTAGGCTTGGGCGATATACCGGGGTTATCTCAAAATACAGACAGTATGATTTTTCAATACCCTTTAAACAAATAAAAATACACATTTCAGTTTGGGGGCACCCCCGCCTTGTGGGGGCTCGCACTACACCAATGCTTAAGATGTGTCAAATAAATGATATCCAGCTCAGGGATCCAGCTATGCATTTGGTTTGCTAATTAAGTTAGATGTCAAGATCAAGCTTCTTGGTTACAGCAGAGACATTCAATCATAGAGATGCTATTAAATGACTTACTTATTTCTGTATTCTATGCATTCAATCCCCTCCTGTATCTTGGTTCCTGTTGCCTAAATTGTTTTCTGGAAAGTATTCAGACCCCTTCCCTTTTTTCAACATTTTGTTACGTTACAAGCATTGTTCTAAAATTGATTAAATATATATTGTTCCTCATCAATCTACACACACTACCCCATAATGAGAAGGTGAAAACAGGTTTATTTACCTTATACCTTATTTACATTTGAATTCACATGATTTGACTCCCGAGTGGTGCAGCGGTCTAAGGCACTGCATCTCAGTGCAAGAGGCGTCACTGCAGACACCCTGGTTCAATTCCAGGCTGTATTACATCTGGCCGTGATTGGGTGTCCCATAGAACGGCGCACAATTGGCCTGGCGTTGGCCGGTGTAGGCCGTCATCGTAAATAATAATTTGTTCTTAACTGACTTCCCTAGTTAAACATAAAATAAAAAGTCACACCCTTTGCTATGAGACTCAAAATTTAGCTCAGGGTGCATCCTGTTTCCATTGATCATCCTTGATGTTTCTACAACTTGAATGCTGTGCAACTGTGGTACATTTAATTGATTGGACATGATTTGGAAAAAGACACACCTTTCTATATAAATTCCCACAGTTGACCGTGCATATCAGAGGAAAAACCAAGCCTTGAGGTTGAAGGAATTGTCTGTAGAGGTCCGAGACAGGATTTCGTCGAGGCACAGATCTGGGGAAGGGTATCAAAAAAATTATGCAGCATTGAGGTCCCCAAGAACACAATGGCCACAGAAGTTTGGAAACGCCAGAAGGGCCTAAAGCTGTCCACCCGGCCAAACTGAGCAATCAGAGGAGAAGGGCCTTGGTCAGGGAGGTGATGAAGAACCCAATGGTCACTTTGACAGAGCTCCAGAGTTCCTTTATGGTTGAGTGGCCAGACGGAAGCCACTCCTCAGGAAAAAGCACATGCCAGCTTGGAGTTTGCCAAAAGACACCTAAAGTCTCTGACAATGAGAAACAAGATTCTCTGGTCTGCTGAAACCAATATTGAACTATTTGGCCTGAATCCCAAGTGTCACGTCTGGAGGAAACCTGGCATCATCCTTACGGTGAAGCATGGTGGTGGCAGCATCGTGCTGTGGGGATGTTTCTCAGTGGCAGGGACTGGGAAACTAGTCAGGATCGAAGGAAAGGTGAACGGAGCAAAGTACAGAGAGATCATTGATGAAAACCTGCTCCGGACCTCAGACTGAGGTAAAGGTTCGCCTTCCAACAGGACAACGACCCTAAGCACACAGCACACAGCTTAGTGGCTTTTGGACATGTCTCTGAATATCCTTGAGTGGCCCAGCCAGAGCCTGGACTTGAACCCAATCGAACATCTCTGGAGAGATCTGAAAATAGCTGTGCAGCGACGCTCCCCACCCAACCTGACAGAGCTTGAGTGGATCTGCAGAGAAGAATGGGAGAAACTCCCCCAAAACAGGTGTGCCAAGCTTGTAGCGTCATACTCAAGAAGACTCAAGGCTGTAATCACTGCCAAAGGTGCTTCAACAAAGTAATGAGGAAAGGGTCTGAATACTTATGTAAATGCCTAGTGGTTAGAGCGTTGGACTAGCAAACGAAAGGTTGCAAGTTCAAATCCCCGAGCTGACAATGTACAAATCTGTCATTCTGCCCCTGAACAGGCAGTTAACCCACTGTTCCTAGGCTGTCATTGAAAATAAGAATTTGTTCTTAACTGACTTGCCTAGTTAAATAAAGGTTAAACATTTTTTTTTAATTCTTAACTTCTAAAAAGCTGTTTTTGCTTTGTCATTATGGGGTATTGTGTGTAGATTGATGAGGGGGAAAAATGTTGATATATCTTATAATAAGGCTATGACGTTCAGGGGTCTGAATACTTTCCTTGTGAGTGTTATTTTCTGAAATAACGCTCCGTGTTTGCACATTCGGTAATACCGTCCAACCTAAGTAGAATATGATATGTCAGTAGTGAGGGATGTTATGAGTGTGATGTCATGACAGTTAGCCTAGTGGTTAAGAGTGTTGGGCCAGTAAGGTTGCTGGTTTGATTCCCCGAGCTGACTAGGTGAACAATCTTTTGATGTGCCCTTGAGCAAGGCACTTAACCCTAATTGCTCCCGAAGGTCGCTCTGGATAAGAGTGTCAGCTAAAATAAAAACATTTGATGTCAGTAGTGAGTGTGATTATTATTCTTGGATCATAGAGTTCTAAATTGCTCTCCATCTATCTGTCTTTTTCTAACTCTCTCTTGCTTACAATCTCCCTCTTCTGTCAGGCAAAATGGGAGGAGTGAAAACCTATGCTTGTTGAAAGCTGGTTAAATGCCCTTTTCTTTTTTGCTAAATGTGAATTGTATATTGTGTAGGAATTGTGGATCACCTCTGCATCCCAGCTAGAAACTCAGCCCTCAGGGTATTGGAACTAATTATTTTTCCTTTCACTGACATTTTAACGATATGCGTGATTAAGTATACTATATATATACAAATGTATGTGGACACCCCTTCAACTTAGTGGATTTGGCTGTTTCAGCCGAAAATTGAGCTCACAGCCGTGCAATTTTCATAGACAAACATTGGCAGTAGAATGGCCTTACTGAAGAGCTCAGTAACTTTCAAAGTGGCACCGTCATAGGATGCCACCTTTCCAACAAGTCAGTTTGTCAAATTTCTGCCCTGCTAGAGCTGCCCCGATCAACTGTAAGTGCTGTTATTGAGAAGTGGAAACATCTCAGAGCAACAATGGCTCAGCCATGAAATGATAGGCCACACAAGCTCACAGAACGGGACCGCCGAGTGCAACACTCAAGACGAGTTCCAAACTGCCTCTGGAAGCATGTTTAGTACAAGAACTGTTCGTTGGGAGAGCCGCACACAAGCCTAAGATCACCATGCGCAATGCCAAGCGTCGACTGGAGTGGTGTAAAGCTCTCCAACATTGGACTCTGGAGCAGTGGGAAGGCTTTCTCAGGAGTGATGAATCACGCTTTACCATCTGGCAGTCCAATGGAATAATCTGGTTTTGGCATATGCCAGGAGAACACTACCTGCCCCAATGCATACTGTCAACTGTAAAGTTTGGTGGAGGAGGAATAATGGTATGGGGCTGTTTTTCATGGTTCAGGCTAGGCCCCTTAGTTCCAGCGAAGGGAAATCTTAATGCTACAGCAAACTATTACATTCTAGATGATTCTGTGTTTCCAACAGTTTGGAGAAGGCCCTTTCCTGCTTCAGCATTACTATACCCCCATGCACAAAGCGAGGTCCATACATAAATGTTTTGTCGAGATCTATGTTGAAGAACTTAACTGGCCTGCACAGAGCCCTGACCTCAACCCTATGGAACGCCTGGGATGAATTGGAACGCTGACTGTGGCTGAATGGAAGCAAGTCCCCGCAGAAATGTTCCAACACCTAGCGGAAAGCCTTCCCAGAAGAGTGGAGGCTGTTATAGCAGTAAGGGGGACTAGCTCCATATGAATGCCCATGATTTTGGAATGAGATGTTCGACAAGCAGATGTCCACATACTTTTGGTTATGTAGTGTATTTACCAGTATCAGACACCCTTTGAAAATTCCTTGATGAAATATAATTTGATTTATAAGATTTGTTGTTTTGCTTTCAAGTATTTATACATTTAAAATTGTCCATATGAATGCATTATACAACTACAATTACTAGTGCTACTACTACTACTACTACTACTAGTGCTACTACTACTACTACTACTACTACTACTACTACTGGTGCTACTACTACTACTACTACTACTACTGGTGCTTCTACTACTACTGCTACTACTACTACTACTACTACTACTACTACTACTACTACTACTACTGGTGCTACTACTACTACTACTACTACTACTACTGGTGCTTCTACTACTACTACTACTACTACTACTACTGGTGCTTCTACTACTACTACTACTACTACTACTGGTGCTTCTACTACTACTACTGCTACTACTACTACTAGTGCTACTACTACTACTACTACTACTACTACTACTACTACTACTACTGGTGCTACTACTACTACTACTACTACTACTACTGGTGCTACTACTACTACTACTACTACTGGTGCTTCTACTACTACTACTACTACTACTACTGGTGCTACTACTACTACTACTACTACTGGTGCTACTACTACTACTACTACTACTACTACTACTACTACTGGTGCTTCTACTGCTACTCCTGGTGCTACTGCTACTCCTGGTGGTGCTGCTACTACTACTGGTGCTGCAACTACTACTACTACTACTACTGGTGGTGGTGCTGATACTACTACTGGTGCTACTACTACTAATACTACTACTACTGGTGCTGCAGCTGCTACTACTACTACTACCACTGGTGCTGCTACTACTACTACTACTCCTGGTGGTGCTGCTACTACTACTGGTGCTACTACTACTGGTGCTTCTTCTACTACTACTACTACTACTACTACTACTGGTGCTTCTTCTGATACTACTACGACTTCTCCTGGTGCTGCTACTACTACTGGTGCTGCTGCTACTACTACTACTACTGGTGCTGCTACTACTACTACTACTGGTGGTGCTGCTGCTGCTGCTACTACTACTGGTACTACTACTGGTGGTGGTGCTGCTGCTGCTGCTGCTGCTACTACTACTACTGCTACTACTGGTGCTGCTGCTACTACTACTACTACTACTGGTGATGCTGCTACTACTACTACTGGTCCTTCTGCTACTACTACTGGTGATTCTACTACTACTGGTGCTTCTGCTACTACTACTACTACTACTACTACTACTACTGGTGCTTCTGCTACTACTACAATTTCTCCTGGTGCTGCTGCTACTACTACTACTACTACTACTACTACTACTACTACTACTACTACTACTACTACTACTACTACTGGTGCTGCTGCTACTACTACTACTGGTGCTGCTGCTGCTGCTACTACTACTACTTCTGGTACTACTACTGGTGGTGGTGCTGCTGCTCCTACTACTGGTGCTGCTGCTACTACTACTACTTCTACTACTGGTGCTGCTGCTGCTACTGCTACTACTACTTCTACCACTGGTGCTGCTGCTACTACTACTCCTGGTGCTGCTGCTACTACTACTCCTGGTGGTGCTACTACTACTGGTGCTACTACTACTGGTGCTGCTACTACTACTGGTGCTACTACTACTGGTGCTTCTACTACTACTACTACTGGTGCTGCTGCTGCTGCTGCTGCTACTACTACTACTACTGGTGGTGGTGGTGCTGCTACTACTACTACTAGTGCTGCTGCTACTACTAATACTGCTGGTGCTACTACTGGTTGTGGTGCTGCTACTGCTGCTGCTACTACTACTACTACTGCTACTACTACTACTACTGGTACTACTACTGGTGGTGGTGCTGCTGCTGCTATTACTACTACTACTACTACTACTGCTACTGCTACTACTACTACTGCTACTGCTGCTACTACTACTACTACTGCTGGTGCTACTACTACTGCTGGTGGTGCTGCTGCTACTACTACTACTGGTGCTGCTGCTACTACTACTACTACTGGTGCTACTACTACTACTACTGGTGCTGCTACTACTACTACTACTGGTGCTTCTACTGGTGCTTCTAATACTACTACTACTGGTGCTTCTGCTTCTACTACTACTACTGTCTCTACTACTACTACTACTATTACTGGTGCTACTACTTCTACTATTACTGGTGCTACTACTTCTACTGGTGCTTCTACTACTACTGGTGCTTCTACTACTACTACTACTACTACTACTACTACTACTGGTGCTTCTACTACTACTACTACTACTACTGGTGCTTCTACTACTACTACTACTGGTGCTTCTACTACTACTGGTGCTTCCACTACTACTACTACTACTACTGGTACTTCTACTACTACTACTACTACTGGTGCTTCTACTACTTCTGGTGCTGCCGCTGCTACTGCTACTACTACTACTACTACTACTACTACTACTACTACTACTACTACTGGTGGTGCTGCTACTACTACTACTACTACTTGTGCTGCAACTACTACTACTACTACTACTACTACTACTGGTTCTACTACTGGTGGTGGTGCTGCTGCTACTACTACTACTACTACTACTGGGTCTACTACTGGTGGTGGTGGTGCTGCTGCTACTACTACTACTACTATTACTGGTGCTGCTACTGCTACTACTACTTGTGCTGCAACTACTACTACTGGTTCTACTACTGGTGGTGGTGCTGCTGCTGCTACGACTACTACTGGTGCTGCTGCTGCTACTACTACTACTGGTGCTGCTACTACTACTACTGGTGCTGCTACTGCTGCAACTACTACTACTGGTGCTGCTGCAACTACTACTACTGGTGCTGCTGCTACTACTGGTGCTGCTACTACTACTACTCCTGGTGCTCCTGCTGGTGCTACTACTCCTGGTGCTTCTACTACTACTGCTACTACTGGTGCTTCTACTACTACTGATGCTTCTACTACTACTGGTGCTACTACTACTACTACTACTGCTACTACTGGTGCTTCTGCTACTACTACTGGTGCTTCTGGTGCTTTACTACTACTGGGGATTCTACTACTACTACTGGTGCTTCTACTACTACTACTACTAGTATTACTGCTTCTGCTACTACTGCTCCTGGTGCTTCTGGTGCTTTACTACTACTACTGGTGCTTCTGCTACTACTACTACTACTACTACTACTACTACTACTACTGGTGCTTCTGCTATTACTACTACTACTGGTGCTTCTGCTATTACTACTACTACTGGTGCTTCTGCTATTACTACTACTACTGGTGCTTCTGGTGCTTTACTACTACTGGTGCTTCTACTATTACTACTACTACTACTGGTGCTGCTACTCCTACTACTACTGCTGCTGCTACTACTACTACTACTACTACTACTACTACTACTCCTGGTGATTCTACTACTACAGCTCCTGGTGCTTCTGGTGATTCTACTACTACTGGTGCTTCTGCTACTACTACTACTTCTGGTGCTGCTACTACTACTGGTGCTTCTGCTACTACGACTGGTGCTTCTGGTGCTTCTACTACTGGTGCTTCTACTACTGGTGTTTCTACTACTACTGGTGTTTCTACTACTACTGGTGCTACTACTACTACTACTACTACTACTACTACTGGTGATTCGACTACTACTGGTGCTTCTGCTACTACTACTACTTCTCCTGGTGCTGCTACTACTACTGGTGCTGCTACTACTACTGGTGCTGCTACTACTACTACTGATGCTGCTGCTACTACTACTACTACTACTGATGCTGCTGCTGCTACTACTACTACTGGTGCTGCTGCTACTACTACTACTGGTGCTGCTGCTACTACTACTACTACTACTGATGCTGTTGCTACTACTACTACTACTGATGCTGTTGCTACTACTACTACTGATGCTGTTGCTACTAATACTACTGTTGCTACTACTACTACTACTGCTGCTTCTACTACTACTTCTACTACTTGTGCTGCAACTGGTTCTACTACTGGTAGTGGTGGTGCTGCTGCTGCTGCTACTACTACTGGTGCTACTACTGCTGCTGCTGCTACTACTGGTGCTTCTACGTCTCCTGGTGCTCCTACTACTACTACTACTACTACTACTGGTGCTTTACTACTACTACTACTGGTGCTGCTACTACTACTACTACTACTACTACTAGTGCTACTACTAGTGCTACTACTGGTGCTACTACTACTACTACTACTACTACTACTACTACTACTACTGGTGCTACTACTACTACTACTACTGGTGCTACTACTACTACTACTACTACTGGTGCTTTACTACTACTACTGGTGCTTCTACGTCTCCTGGTGTTACTACTGCTGCTGCTACTACTACTGGTGCTTGTACGTCTCCTGGTGCTTCTACTACTACTACTACTACTGGTGCTTTACTACTGGTGCTTCTACTGGTGCTTCTACTACTACCACTTCTGGTGCTTTACTACTACTACTACTACTACTACTACTACTACTACTACTACTGGTGTTTCTACTACTTCTGGCGCTTTACTACTGCTACTGGTGTTAATACTACTACTGGTGTTTCTACTACTTCTGGCGCTTTACTACTGCTACTGGTGCTTCTACTCTTGGTGCTACTAGTGCTGCTGCTAACATTACTACTATTACTAATA
The DNA here is from genome assembly GCF_016432855.1 of Salvelinus namaycush. NCBI lineage: Eukaryota > Metazoa > Chordata > Actinopteri > Salmoniformes > Salmonidae > Salvelinus > Salvelinus namaycush. Next base: position 12,048,779 of record NC_052312.1, read on the forward strand.
CTACTACACAGGAGGCTGTTGAGGGGTGGATGCCTCATAATAATAACTGGAACGGCACGAATGGAGTGGCATCAGACACCTGAAACCCATGTGTTTTATGTATTTGTTATCGTTCCACTCCAGCCATTACCACCAGCTCGTCCTCCCCAATTATTTGGGCCTCCTGAGTGGCGCAGCAGTCTAAGGCACTGCATCTCAGTGCTAGAGGCGTCACTACAGACCCTTCTTCAATCCCGGGCTGTATCACAACTGGCCGTGATTGGGAGTCCCATAGGGCGGCACACAATTGGCCCAGCATTGTCCGGGTAAGGGGAGGGTTTGGCCGGGTTAGGCTGTCATTGTAAAGAAGAATTTGTTCTTAACTGACTTGCCTAGTTTAGATAGAGGTGTCACCAACCTCCTGTGTATTACTGCTGCTACTCCTACTGTTTATGAAAATGTGTGAATCACATACTGTAACATTTTCTCTCAATGTCTGACATGACATGTATGGTAGAACAAGGCCATTATTGGAGACAGTATCCTTAAAAACAGTGGGAACCGGCCGAGTGACCCATACGTGAATGCCAGCCAGTCACCACATCATCCTTTCAACTCATAACTGATGAGGCTGGTCTTTCCCCCTTGACCTGCCTTGCTCACAGCTGATTGACAGCTCTTGGCAGACAAGGTTTATGGGGGTCAGGACCCTCCTCTGTCACCTCAAATTGGAGTGGCACACGATTAGAACCCCGACCTTGGCTGTCATAGGAGGCGCCGCGTTTAATCCTTGCGTGACCCCTCCCCTCTCCCCGGCCAATCAAAGCATCTCTAGCTGTGATGTTGTGGCTGGTGGCTCCAGTCCTCGAGGTATTCTTCCATTTCCTTGTTTTTAGCTGATATCAGCAACTCATTCAGACCTTTTTTTGAATACCAGTGTTCTACGTTTCCTGTTTGATCCTTCTTTGCTTCTTCAGAACACTTGATCGATCCATTAGAACTACAATCATGCTCTTCGGTGTACTGGATCCAGTGAACCCCAGTAAAACAAACCAGTCAGAATATCTGACCTTCATAGTGGGTTACGCCTTTAACCCTCCCCGCTGGGAGCTAAACCTCCACTGTGGTCCCCAGCCCCCCGCGGCAACCATGATTCCACACTATGTGTGTCACACACACACACACACACACACACACACACACACACACACAGCAGGTGTGCTGGCTCTATTTGCATTAGCCTGTGTAACCACGTAGGTATCTTAACTCCTGCGGAGCAGGGGGGTAAAAAAGGATACCATAAGCCATTAAGTGCAGCGAATGTATGTATGTATGTATGAACGGTATAGCTTTCACTGTAGCCAGCGTATACATATTTCTCTACATGACAGATTTGGGCTTTGCTCGGGATTACTGGGTAAATCTCATAATTAGCATGAAAGACCAGCTAGAGAGAGGGGAATGTGAATGGACAGTGTGGACCTGACCACTAATATTACTCCCCCTCTGTTCCCCATGCTTATAGCTTATCAGGGTCTGCTCGGGGAATGTTTCTGTATTACTTGAGCGGTTCAGAGATGTGTACCACATAAGCCGCCGTGTGACAGTTCAATTTTGAATAGGGCTTTTGATAACCGAACGGAAGGGAGAACCTTTAGAGGGGACTTAGCGTATGCTGAATTGTTTATAATGCGAGCACGTGTCCGCACGATTACATTCTCGGGTTCATCACCGCACACCGTCGACCTTGTTTTTGAGATGACATATGCACGACATCTTTACAAGGGGGCAATAGACTACACTGAGATTACTGTTTCAGATCGTCTGAATGAATACACTCAGCCTCCAAGTAAAAAAAAAAACGAAATGTTTTGTCTCACGTGATCAATCAATCAAAACCAAGAACACTGCAACAGTAAGTCCCCAATGTTAGGGCTGCATGGGAAGTGAACCTCTTGTTTGGTCAGCCCTTGTAACCTATTGAATAAGTCAGCCTCGGCAAATAGGTTTTGACAGCCCCTCAGCTTGAAACGCTGTTTGCGGTTCGTTTGCTGCCACCTACATTCAACCCTCCAACCTTGTGGTGATGTTTACTCTGTCAACAAACCGCCTGGCATTATGCATTTCTCCTCCCGGTCTCCCTGCTACAAATGTTTCACTTCAGCTTTTATTTATTTGATGTATTACTTCAAGTAGTGTAATCTCTACTGCGGCAGTCCTCCGAACAGAGTCCTCTTAGTTTGTTTTTTATCACTATTTTCCTATCACTATTAGTCATCGTCGTCATTACATAAGGGACACCGTGGCGGACTGGCAAACACCAGCTGAATGACAATAAGTCAACCTCAAAAAGGTCCGTCCAACTCTAATCACCCTGTACGGAAATCCATTTGGATCCCCTTGATATGAATTAACTTGGTATTAGTTTTTAATATCGATTCCAGTCCCACTTTGAGACCGCCATTACAGTGGACGGTAATTAGAAATAATTTGAGCTTGGTTATTTGACGTGTGTTGTATGAGAGTGTAGACTATAGACTTGTATGCAGCATCATGCCTCAGGCCACCTACTATTTCTCTCAGCACTGTCTCGGTGTTGCCAAAGTGGCATTACCCTTGCTCTTATTTCCCTCTGGTCAAAAGAGCAGGGATCACTCAGGGACTACTAATATGGCTGCCCCAGACTTTCATCACTTAATACACATGCAGAGAACTCAATCTCCCTAAAAGAGTAGCTGTCTGCAGGTAAAGTGGTGGATGGTGAAGTGGTCTCTGGTGCTACAGTATGAAGAGGTCTTCATTGTGTTAAATGACAGTCCAATGGGTGTAGGGATGGGCGGTAGTGTGTATGGAAGTGTATCTGGTCAGTCCTTTATTTGCTTGCAACAGACGGGGCCTGGAGCAGGGCTCTCCAACCCTGTTCCTGGAGAGCTACCATCTTGTATGGACTCCCTCCAACCAACCATAATCTAGCGCACCTGATTCTATTGAGCTGGTTGGAGTGAATTTACAGGAGGGTAGCTCTCCATGAACAGGGCGTAAGAGCCCTGGCCTAGAGAAATCTGCAATATGTCACTTTTTTGGGCAACCTGCCAAATTAACATAGAAATGTGTGTTAGAGCTGTCATTCTCATTGAAAGCAAGTCTAAGTATCAGTAGATCTGTTCTATGTGCGCTATTTCTATGCTTCCCAATAAGTTTCATTTTTGCTCTTTTACTTTTGGTTTTGTACACCATCTTCAAACAGCTGAAAATACCATTTTTGGATATGGCAAAAATATGGTAAAATAATTCTCTACACTATAATTGCTTGTTGTATCACACAAATTGGAATTAGGTGAAATATTATAATTTGAGCAACCAGGAAATGGCGGAGCGATTTCTGCATAGTGCATTTTTATCATTATAAATATTGACCTCCATCACATTTCTGCCGTCTGCCGGTACAAATACTTAAATTTCCAACTTGAAGAAATTGGACTCGCTTAGATTTATACATATTTATAAGTTACATGTTTTGGCTATATCAAAGTTTGGATGATCCAGAGTAGACCCCAAGGTATAAATTAGGCGTGTAAAATTGCAAATGAATTATGCAAATCGAAGATCAATTGAGTTTTTCCTTGTTTTCCTGTGAAGAAATATCAAGAAAACAGTTTCCCGAGCCCTTTTCATATCCAAGATGAGTTTAGAAGGACTAAGCAGGGGTTCTCGATCCCCTCCAGCAGGTAACAAGCCTGTTTTATATACATGGACAGGTGGATGATTTAAGATAGGCGCAACATGGCGGTGTGGTGTTGAATTCTGGTTCGAGCCGTGCCCAGCTATGATAATACCGTAAAAAAATGCAGCTCGCGATTTTGAAGTCTTTCGTATCACACAAACGCCTGACATCTGTTTCAAGCACACTCCAGCCTTTTCAATTCCTCCACCCAACACCCCCCTCCCAAAATCATGGTTTGGAGTCGCACGCCTGCTATTCATAGATGAAATACTTTGACGAGCTTAACCGCTTGCATTTGAAACTTCTCTCTCTTCTCCAATTCCCCTGACGTTTGTTTGGCCAATTTCTGTTTCCCTAAGCATATGGTTTACATAATCATACACACTTCCCTACATGATCCAGGCCACAACACACCCTGGATCCAGACTCGCATCAACGTGTTGTGACTCCTCATTTTAGGAGAGTGTCTTTCTACTGCTCTCTGGAAAACAGTTTGACCATCATTTATTATCACGATTACGGATTGATGCAGAATCTAAACAATCTGAAGAAGTAAACTTTTTGGTAGAAAATAAATATTGCTTCTGTAAAATGTTCACCATTTATGGAAGGTATTAACTAAAGTTCTATCACTTGTACAACTGTTGCTTGTCTGCAGCTTCTTTGGCTGAAGCATGAAGCTGGGCATTTTGGCTCCCTGTGCAGGATTATGGTTTTGGAACTGGTTTAAAGACTACAGGGAGAGGGAAGGGGAGGAGAGGAGGATGGAAGGATTGGCTAAAATGGAAGGGAAAAAGAAAGGAGAGGTGTTTTGTTGCTCGGGAAACGTTCCAGCCTCTCCATCCTATTCTTTTCATGCTTGAAGGTCAGGATAAATAATCGATAGCATAAACAGAGCTGCCTGTCCCCCACTCTCTATTGTGGATGCACCTCGGTCCCCATTGGCAATTAATGTTCAAGTAGCCTGGAAATCCCTTAGCATTGTTCCTCCTGAGAGGAAATCCAATGCAGGGTGAGGTTTGCTATGCCCGGGTCATGACATTGATAAATAAGGATATAGGCAAGTTTAGAGCAGCAGTGGCAGAATTGTCTTAGTCTCTTTATTCATATTGTTAATTTCAGAATGGGAGTAAGGGAGAGAACTTGACTTGCTACCCTTTTGCTCTATGGGTGTCATAGGTCAAGTTAACAAAGACATCTGGATGTCTTTATTCTAGTCATAAAGAGTCTAAATACGTGTGTGCATACACAAACATACACACACATGCTTACACACACATAAATTAATTGGCAGAAGGGTGACATACCACTTCTATTTGAATTGTTTGGCCCAGGGTTAGTGTCATGTAGGCTTAGTCTCAGACGTTTTGTATAAGCAATATATCTGCTTTATCTCCTGTCCTCAGATTATCCACTTGTCTCTGATCGAGAGCCACTGCAGCCCTTTCTGAATCGTCTGTCAGAAAGCAAAAGAAAACCAACTCCAATGGAAAACCATTTAGGGAAGAAAAAAACAAGCGAGACAGAAAGAGAGACAGATGAGAGAAAGAAAGAGGGGAGGAAAAACAAAATGTGAAATCCTCCCTCCCTTTTCAAAGAGCTGTGTCACTATCAATAGTGACACCTTGAACAATTCTGTCAGTGATAATGAAATCACTCTGTGTCAGCAACCCCTGGTTGTGACATTCCCAGGAGGCACCAGGCAGTTCCCCGCTGGCGGCCACACTGTAAAAAGAACAATCATACTGGCTTGATGGAACTAATTTCATCTGGCCTTTTAATCCCCCCTTCTCTCTTTCTCTCCCTCTCTTGCTCTCACTCTCTGCCTTCTTGCTTTCCTCCCTATCTTCTGTCACATTCTTGCCTTCTGCCTCTCTCTGCCTGTTCTGCCTCTCTCTGCCTGTTCTGCCTCTCTCTGCCTGTTCTGCCTCTCTCTGCCTCTCTCTGCCTGTTCTCCCTCTCTCTGCCTGTTCTGCCTCTCTCTGCCTGTTCTGCCTCTCTCTGCCTGTTCTCCCGCTCTCTGCCTGTTCTCCCGCTCTCTGCCTGTTCTCCCGCTCTCTGCCTGTTCTCCCTCTCTCTGCCTGTTCTCCCTCTCTCTGCCTGTTCTCCCGCTCTCTGCCTGTTCTCCCGCTCTCTGCCTGTTCTGCCTCTCTCTGCCTGTTCTGCCTCTCTCTGCCTGTTCTCCCGCTCTCTGCCTGTTCTGCCGCTCTCTGCCTGTTCTGCCTCTCTCTGCCTGTTCTCCCGCTCTCTGCCTGTTCTGCCTCTCTCTGCCTGTTCTCCCGCTCTCTGTCTGTTCTGCCTCTCTCTGCCTGTTCTGCCTCTCTCTGCCTGTTCTGCCTCTCTCTGCCTGTTCTCCCGCTCTCTGCCTGTTCTGCCTCTCTGCCTGTTCTCCCGCTCTATACCCCTCCTGTCATTCCTCTCTCTTACTCTCTCTGTTTCGCACTCTCTCTCTTTATCCCTCCCCCTTCTCATTGGGATTGTCTTACCTTTCGCTTTGCAGTCACGTTTCATCTGTGCATGATTCATTCTGCTCAATAAGCTCCAAATAAGCAGATTTGTCCTTCCCTCTCTCTTCTCTCCCTCTCTTTTTTATCCTCCCTAAGAAGGCTATTGTGATTCAAGGAGGAAACCCTTCAGAGCAAATATTCTTTGGGCATTTCATGTATAAACATGCTCGACTTTCCATCACGGTGAGGAGAAGGAATAGAAACAGTAAAAAGCTTTCTGTAACACCCCTGATTCAATATGTAACGTCCAACAAACCTTTAGATGTGTCCGTTTTAGCGATTCGGTCAAGTTAACGTCACATCCACTAAAGTGTAATAAATAGATTAGTGCTCCAATGTGAGCCGCAAATTAGTTTCTCCTATATTTCAGATGGGGTTGTCAGTCTGGCTAATTTGTTGGTATTTTGTTGCCAAAACGTCTGGGGGTAGCTGAAAAGGAGTCAGCCGCCCCTTTAGCATTTAGACTGAAATAAATAAATGAATATGCTCTATTAATATATACATACTTTAACTTGCTTTGAACCCCCCCCTCCCCTCGCTTTCCCACAAGATTAAGGGTCAGGAAATGCAATCGGAGTTGAATTAAAGCGAGCAACCCCGAGTCATGCAGAGAGAAAAACACACTTGAAAAAAGAGCATTAGCATTTCCATATTTGCATAACATTGCTATATAATACGTGTGTTTTGAGAGAGAGAGAGAGACTCTCCCTGGAGTTGTACTGTATGTATTTAAGAATGAGAGAGCAGGTTCGTTTACAGTAGTAGGGCTGATATGTAACACGGTTGGTAGACATTTTGAATGTTTCCTCCATCCTTTATCCCACTGGTTGTCAATTAGAAGACAAACCCATTAGGAATGTTGACAATACAATAAAGCAGCAGTAAAAACTGCCTCACTAAGCAATGGCAAATAACTTCAATTATCCCCCCTCCCCTCTTCTGTCAGGCAGCCATATTTATTACCTCAGATGATGTACAGTACACTGCACGGCAAACATGCATATGAAACGGATTGAGGAGGGCTTTTGATTAAAATTGATTTTCGCTCCCCTTGGGAAGCGAGAAGTCAAAAATGGTTACTTGCACATTTACGAAACAGATTTATTCTGTTGACATTGAAGGGCTAGTTTGATAGGTAATTAAGTCTCCTTTATCCAAAATAAGGTGACAGGTAACGGTTCCATCTCTTCCCCCTGTGTTGCACAATAAAGTTAATATATAGTCTGGAGTTATGTTATATTTATTGTCTTCAGCTGTCGTCATAGGGAGGAGAGAAGATGGGTTTCCTTCAACCGAGCGGCACTGGATCTCATACCGATGTTTATAGCTGGTGGTTTGTGAAGGGAAGCCATAGCAGGGACTTAATCAGAGAAACCATCAACTGTTGGGCTAGAAAGGATTTGGATACAATGTCTAAAAATATGCACATAACTACAACTAAATGATCTTTGTCTATATAATGCTGTATCTACAGTGAGGGAAAAAAGTATTTGATCCCCAGCTGATTTTGTACGTTTGCCCACTGACAAAGAAATGATCAGTCTATAATTTTAATGGTAGGTATATTTGAACAGTGAGAGACAGAATAACAACAACAAAATCCAGAAAAACGCATGTCAAAAATGTTATAAATTGATTTGCATTTTAATGAGGGAAATAAGTATTTGACCCCCTCTCAATCAGAAAGATTTCTGGCTCCCAGGTGTCTTTTATACAGGTGAAGAGCTGAGATTAGAAGCACACTCTTAAAGGGAGTGCTCCTATTCTCAGCTTGTTACCTGTATAAAAGACACCTGTCCACAGAAGCAATCAATCAGATTCCAAACTCTCCACCATGGCCAAGACCAAAGAGCTCTCCAAGGATGTCAGGGACAAGATTGTAGACCTACACAAGGCTGGAATGGGCTACAAGACCATCGCCAAGCAGCTTGGTGAGAAGGTGACAACAGTTGGTGTGATTATTCTCAAATGGAAGAAACACAAAAGAACTGTCAATCTCCCTCGGCCTGGGGCTCCATGCAAGAGCTCACCTCGTGGAGTTGCAATGATCATGAGAACGGTGAGGAATCAGCCCAGAACTACACGGGAGGATCTTGTCAATGATCTCAAGGCAGCTGGGACCATAGTCACCAAGAAAACAATTGGAAACACACTACGCCATGAAGGACTGAAATCCTGCAGTGCCCGCAAGGTCCCCCTGCTCAAGAAAGCACATATACAGTGGGGAGAACAAGTATTTGATACACTGCCGATTTTGCAGGTTTTCCTACTTACAAAGCATGTAGAGGTCTGTAATTTTTATCATAGGTACACTTCAAAAATCCAGAAAATCACATTGTATGATTTTTAAGTAATTAATTTGCATTTTATTGCATGACATAAGTATTTGATCACCTACCAACCAGTAAGAATTCCGGCTCTCACAGACCTGTTCATTTTTCTTTAAAAAGCCCTCCTGTTCTCCACTCATTACCTGTATTAACTGCACCTGTTTGAACTCGTTACCTGTATAAAAGACACCTGTCCACACACTCAATCAAACAGACTCCAACCTCTCCACAATGGCCAAGACCAGAGAGCTGTGTAAGGACATCAGGGCTAAAATTGTAGACCTACACAAGGCTGGGATGGGCTACAGGACAATAGGCAAGCAGCTTGGTGAGAAGGCAACAACTGTTGGCGCAATTATTAGAAAATGGAAGAAGTTCAAGATGACAGTCAATCACCCTCAGTCTGGGGCTCCATGCAAGATCTCACCTCGTGGGGCATCAATGATCATGAGGAAGGTGAGGGATCAGCCCAGAACTACACGGCAGGACCTGGTCAATGACCTGAAGAGAGCTGGGACCACAGTCTCAAAGAAAACCATTAGTAACACACTACGCCGTCATGGATTACAATCCTGCAGCGCACGCAAGGTCCCCCTGCTCAAGCCAGCGCATGTCCAGGCCCGTCTGAAGTTTGCCAATGACCATCTGGATGATCCAGAGGTCCAAAGTCATGTGGCCTGATGAGACAAAAATAGAGCTTTTTGGTCTAAACTCCACTCGCCGTGTTTGGAGGAAGAAGAAGGATGAGTACAACCCCAAGAACACCATCCCAACCGTGAATCATGGAGGTGGAAACATCATTCTTTGGGATGCTTTTCTGCAAAGGGGACAGGACGACTGCACCGTATTGAGGGGAGGATGGATGGGGCCATGTATCGCAAGATCTTGGCCAACAACCTCCTTCCCTCAGTAAGAGCATTGAAGATGGGTCGTGGTTGGGTCTTCCAGCATGACAACGACCCGAAACACACAGCCAGGGCAACTAAGGAGTGGCTCCGTAAGAAGCATCTCAAGGTCCTGGAGTGGCCTAGCCAGTCTCCAGATCTGAACCCAATAGAAAATCTTTGGAGGGAGCTGAAAGTCCGTATTGCCCAGCGACAGCCCCGAAACCTGAAGGATCTGGAGAAGGTCTGTATGGAGGAGTGGGCCAAAATCCCTGCTGCAGTGTGTGCAAACCTGGTCAAGAACTACAGGAAACGTATGATCTCTGTAATTGCAAATAAAGGTTTCTGTACCAAATATTACGTTTTCTGATGTATCAAATACTTATGTCATGCAATAAAATGCAAATTAATTACTTAAATATCATACGATGTGATTTTCTGGATTTTTTGTTTTAGATTCCGTCTCTCACAGTTGAAGTGTACCTATGATAAAAATTACAGACCTCTACATGCTTTGTAAATAGGAAAACCTGCAAAATCGGCAGTGTATCAAATACTTGTTCTCCCCTCTGTACATGCCCGTCTGAGGTTTGCCAATGAACATCTGAATGATTCAGAGGACAACTGGGTGAAAGTGTTGTGGTCAGATGAGACCAAAATGGAGCTCTTTGGCATCAACTCAACTCGCTGTGTTTGGAGGAGGAGGAATGCTGCCTATGACCCCAAGAACACCATCCCCACCGTCAAACATGGAGGTGGAAACATTATGCTTTGGGGGTGTTTTTCTGCTAAGGGGACAGGACAACTTCCCCGCATCAAAGGGACGATGGACGGGGCCATGTACCGTCAAATCTTGGGTGAGAACCTCCTTCCCTCAGCCCGGGCATTGAAAATGGGTCGTGGTTGAGTATTCCAGCATGACAATGACCCAAAACACACGGCCAAGGCAACAAAGGAGTGGCTCAAGAAGAAGCACATTAAGGTCCTGGAGTGGCCTAGCCAGTCTCCAGACCTTAATCCCATAGAAAATCTGTGCAAGAAGCTGAAGGTTCGAGTTGCCAAACGTCAGCTTCGAAACCTTAATGACTTGGAGAAGATCTGCAAAGAGGAGTGGGACAAAATCCCTCCTGAGATGTGTGAAAACCTGGTGGCCAACTACAAGAAACGTCTGACCTCAGTACTTGGTGGCAAAACCCTTGTTGGCAATCACAAAGTCATGTTTTGCAGAGGGTTCAAATACTTATTTCCCTCATTAAAATGCAAATCAATTTATAACATTTTTGACATGCCTTTTTCTGGATTTTTTTGTTTGTTATTCTGTCTCTCACGGTTCAAATAAACCTACCATTAAAATTATAGACTGATCATTTCTTTGTCAGTGGGCAAACGTACAAAATCAGCAGGGGATCAAATACTTTCCCCCCTCACTGTATGTGTAATGAGAAAGGGAAAACGGAGGCCTCATCCGTTAGTCGGCCTGTATGAGGGTGTTGCTTTATAGCGTGTGTCTGTTTTCATATGAGTGTGTGCAAGCATATTACCACTGGAAGCAGAGGACGGGCCGAGCAGTTGGTTTTTGTAGCCCTCTCTCACACGCAGGTTCTTGTGATTAATGAGTTACCCCTACATCGTGGTCCTGGAAGGCGAGAGGCCATTCATCTGTGTGTCACTCAGGGCTGACACCTCCTCCCGGACCGGCTGCCAACCCCTCACCAAGGGATATCCCAGATGTTCCAAGGTTTCGGTGCGCCATACGGGGCCACCGTCCCCAAATCACCACTTTGACATTGCGCCAGTGACATTTTGCCACGCTCGGTAAGTTTTCAAGCAAAGTTAACACATTTTTGTACTGGATGCGTCTGACAGACTCTCTTTTTTAAATACAGTATATCGTTGGTGCGTTTAAATGTTTTATTTTGTTTGAAATCAAAGCTGTCATGGCTATCGTGATGCAACTATGTTGAGGTTGCATGCAATGTGGTCTCCATTGCTTCTGATCAAGGCTGGTGCCTGTGATCACACGTATGGCTTGACAGGAGAATACATGAATTTCCTTTGACTCCTGCTTCACAGGGGAGAGAAAGCCAGGGATATACCTGGTTAATTTCAATACTTTCATGTAGCCTCATCTTATTAATTAAATTCATCATATTTTTGTAGTGGAAAAGTAACTGTCCAAAGTAACTCGGTTAACTCGTACCAAAAAATGTTGACTCGTCTTATATTCATATTTGTGGCCAAAGCATTAAATTAAGAAAAAAACACTTAAAAAACCCAACCTCAAACTTGTATCTCAAACAGTGTTTAAAAAATGCTTGCTATTACATCATAGAACATGATGTCATGTTTGCTCTGTGTCTGAGCTGGCCAATCAGCATCAACTCGCATGCATATTTTTTATGACTGTATACCCCTACACCATCCTGTTGTTCGGGTACACCCACACCATTCAAACACAGAAAAGCTGTTTTTAACATACTTAAATACCATTTCATGGAAGGAAAACTATTTTACTCATATTGTAATTAAGTAAATCAAATCCAAGTCAAATTTTATTGGTCACATACACATATTGAGGAGATGTTATTGCGGGTGTAACGAAATGCTTGTGTTCCTAGCTCCAACAGTGCAGTAGTATCTTAACAATTCACAACGATACACACATCTAAAAATAAAAGAATGGAATTAAGAAATATATAAATATTACATAGCAATGTTGGCGTGGCATTGACTAAAATACAGTAGAATAGAATACAGTATATACATATGAGATGATTAAATCAAATTTTATTTGTCACATGTGCCGAATACAACAGTGAAATGCTTACTTACAAGCCCTTAACCAACTAAGCAGTTTTAAGAAAATACCAACAAAAAAAAGTAAGAGATATAAGAGTAACAAATAATTAAAGGGCAGCAGTAAATAACAATAGCGGTGCTATATAAAGGGCGTACCGGTACTTGATCAATATCAATGTGCGGGGCCACCGAGGTAATATGTACAAGTAGGTAGAGTTATTAAAGTGACTACGCATAGATAATAACAGAGAGAAGCAGCAGCCTTCCAGAGGCGGTGGGGGGGTAATGCAAATAGTCTGGATAGCCATTTGATTAGCTGTTCAGAAGTATTATGGCTTGGGGGTAGAAGCTGTTTAGGAACCCCGTGGACTGAAAGTTGGCGCTCCAGTACCGCTTGCCGTGCGGTAGCAGAGAGAACAGTCTATGACTAGGGTGGCTGGAATCTTTGACAATTTTTAGGGCCTTCCTCTGACACCGCCTGGTATAGCGGTCCTGGATGGCAGGAAGCTTGGCCCCGGTGATGTAGTTGCCATACCAGGCAGTGATGCAACCCGTCAGGATGCTCTCGATGGTGCAGCTGTAAAATCCTTTGACGATCTGAGGACCCATGCCAAATCTTTTCAGTCTCCTGAGGGGTAAGAGGCATTGTCGTGCCCTCTTCACGACTGTCTTGGTGTGCTTGGATCATGTTAGTTTGTTGGTGATGTGGACGCCAAGGAACTTGAAGCTCTCAACCTGCTCCACTACAGCCTAGTCGATGAGAATGGTGGCGTGCTCGGTCCTCCTTTTCTTGTAGACCACAATCATCTCCTTTGTTTTGTTCACGTTGAGGGAGAGGTTGTTGTCCTTGATTCACACGGTCAGGTCTCTGACCTCCTCCCTATAGACTGTCTCATCGTTGTCGGTGATCAGGTCTACTACTGTTGTGTCATCAGCAAACTAATGATGGTGTTGGAGTTGTGCCTGGCCATGCAGTCATGAGTGAACAGGGAGTACAGGAGGGGGCTGAGCACATACCCCTGAGGGGCCCCCGTGTTGAGGATCAGCGTGTCGGATGTGTTGTTACCTTCCCTTTCCATCTGGTGTCAGGAAGTCCAGGATCCAGTTGCAGAGGGAAGTGTTTAGTCCCAGCGTTCTTAGTTTAGTGATGAGCTGTGAGGGCACTATGGTGTTGAACGCTGAGCTGTAGTCAATGAATAGCATTCTCCTTTTGTCCAGGTGGGAAAGGGCAGTGTGGAGTGCAATAGAGATTGCATCATCTGTGGATCTGTTGGTGCGGTATGCAAATTGGAGTGGGTCTAGGGTTTCTGGGATAATGGTGTTGTGAGCCATGATCAACCTTTCAAAGAATTTCATGGCTACAGACATGAGTGCTATGGGTCGGTGGTCTTTGTGTTCTTGGGCACAGGGACTATGGTGGTCTGCTTGAAACATGTTGGTATAACAGACTCCGACGGGGAGAGCGCATGCTCGGAGTACACGTCCTGGTAATCCGTCTGGCCTTGTGAATGTTGACCTGTTTGGAGGTCTTACTCACGGCTGCGGAGAGCGTGTTCACACAGTCGCCCACCCACAACAGCTGATGTTCTCATGCATGTTTCAGTGTTACTTGCCTCGAAGCGAGCATAGAAGTTATTTAGCTCATCTGGTAGGCTTGTGTCACTGGGCAGCTCTTGACTGTGCTTCCCTTTGTAGTCTGTAATAGTTTGCAAGCCCTGCCACATCTGACGAGCATCGGAGCCGTTGTAGTACAATTCAATCTTAGTCCTGTATTGATGCTTTGCCTGTTTGATGGTTCATCGGCGGGCATAGCGGGATTTCTTATAAGCTTTCGGGTTGGAGTCCTGCTCCTTGAAAACGGCAGCTCTACCCTTTAGCTCAGTGCGAATGTTGCCTGTAATCCATGGCTTCTGGTTAGGGTATGTATGTACAGTCACTGTGGGGACGACGTCCTCGATGCACTTATTGATGAAGCCAGTGACTGATGTGGTGTATCGGAAGAATCCAGGAACAGTTTCTAGTCTGTGATAGCAAAGCATTCCTGTTTTTTAGCTTCATCTGCTTCATCTGACCACTTTTTTTATAGACTGAGTCACATGTGATCCTGCTTTAATTTTTGCTTGTAAGCAGTAATGGCGGTATACAGCTCATTGAGCGCGGTTTTAGTGCCAGCATCAGTCTGTAGTGGTATGTTGACAACTACGAAAAATATAGATTAAATCTCTACCTAGAAAGTGTGGTCTACAGCTTATAATGAGATACTCTACCTCAGGCGAGCAAAACCTCGAGACTTCCTTAGATATGGTGCACCAGTTGTTGTTCACATATATGCATAGGGTCCCGTCTGTGTCTTACCGGAGGCTGCTGTTCTCTCCTGCCGTTGGAGTATCTTACCCGCCAGTTCTTAATGTCGTTGTTCAACCACGACTCAGTGAAACATAAGATGATATAGTTTTTAATGTCCCGTTGGTAGGATATACGTGCTGTCAGCTCGTCCCTTTTATTTTCCAGCGATTAGCTAGCAGGACGGAAGGCAAGGGCAGATTAGCCACTCGTCGCCTAATCCTCGCAAGGCACCCTGATCTTTTTCCACGAAATCTCAGTTTCCTTCTCCAGCGAATCACGGGGATCTGGGCCTGGTCAGGTGTCTATTGTAGTATATCCCTCCCGTCCGACTCATTGAAGTGAACTCTTCATCCTGTTTCAGGTGAGCAATCGCAGTTCTGATCTCCAGAAGCTGTTTTTGGTCATAAGAGGCGGTAGCAGCAACATTATGTACAAAAAAAGTTATGAACAATGCGAAAAAACAATAAATATTGCATGGTTTGTTAAGAGCCGATAAGACGGCAGCCCCTCCCCTCCGTCGCCATCGTAAGGGATGGCGCCGAAGTATGTTGTATAGTAAAGCAGTATGTTAAAATAGTAAAGCAGTATGTTAAAAATTATTAATGTGACTAGTGTTCCATTATTAAAGTGGCCAGTGATTCCAAGTCTAGGGCAGCTGCCACTAAGGTGCAGGTTTGCGTAACCGGGTGGAAGCCGGCTAGTGATGGATTTTTAACAGTCAGATGGCCTTGAGATAGAAGCTGTTTTTCAGTCTCTAGGCCCCAGCTTTGATGCACCTGTACTGACCTCGCCTTCTAGATGATACCCGGGTGAATAGGCTGTGGCTCGGGGGGTTGATTTCCATGCTGTTCTTTTTGACCTTCTTGTGACATCGGGTGCTGTAGGTGTCCTGGAGGGCAGGTAGTTTGCCCCCGGTGATGCGTTGGGCAGACCGCACCACCCTCTGGAGAACCCTGCGGTTGCTATACCAGGTGGTGAAACAGCCCAACAGGATGCTCTCAAATCGGTCTTTTGTAGCAATTTTTATTTAAATTTTTTTTTTGGATTAAAGTAGAGACTCAGAGCTACAAAGTTGTATATCATACACAACAGTTGAGGAACAATGGGAAAGTAATTTAGCTTTGAAAGTTGATAAACTTGTAAACTCACTTTTGAGAAAATGGCCTTTTTAAATGTTTTGGTACTACTATTGGAGAGCCCTTCTGAATGTACTAACAGCAGCAGTCAAGCACCCAAGCTAACTTGCTAGTTACCCTCCAGACATCTAAGTGAGAGAGAACAGCTCACTTAACATTACTCACCCTAGCAGAGCTGGTTAGGCTGTTTTGTTATCCAGAGCGTTGGTGACCACAACTGTGCTGTCAGATTTTCGGAGTGTTTCGCAGTACAGAGCGCACAGCGGACGCTCTGGCCGATGAGTTTACTGACATTTACTGACACCGGCCATATTCAACGGGTGTTGATCATTTGTAAATTCATCAGTTATTCTGCGCTCTCTGGCACACTCAGACGAGAGTGCTCGGAAATCGGAGTAGATGGCCAGACTGAATTTACAAACGCACCCGAAATGGTTACTTGCATAGTGGAGCTAGCTAGGTAAACAATGAACCATAATCACAACCTGTGACATTACTAACCTGCATGAATCTGCAGGTAGCTAACCAACCAGGAAACAGACCCAGTGTCCCAAGCTTAATGATGATCTTGGAGGGTACTATGGTGTTGAACTATAGTCAATGAACAGCATTCTTACATGGGTGTTCCTCTTGTCCAGATGGGATAGGGCAGCGTGATGGCGATTGCATCGTCTGTGGATCTATTGGGGCGATAAGCAAATTGAAGTGGGTCTTGGGTGTCAGGTAAGGTGGAGGTGATAGGATCCTTAACTAACCTCTCAAAGCACTTCATGATGACAGAAGTGAGTGCTACGGGGCAATAGTAATTTAGTTCAGTTACCTTTGCTTTCTTGGATATAGGAACAATGGTGGACATCTTGAAGCAAGTTGGGACAGGTGACTGGGATAGGGAGAGATTGAATATGTCCGTAAACACTCCAGCCAGCTGGTCTGCACATGCTCTGAGGACGCGACTAGGGATGCCGTCTGGGCCGGCAGCCTTGCGAGGGTTAACATGCTTAAATATCTTACTCACATCGAACATGGAGAAGGAGAGCCCACAGTCCTTGGTAGCGGACCGTGTCGGTGGCACTGTGTTATCTTCAAGGCGGACGAAAAAGGTGTTTAGCTTGTCCGGAAGCAAGCTGTTGGTGTCCGAAGTGGCTGGTTTTCCCTTTGTAGTCTGTGATTGCCTGACACATACGTTTCGTATCTGAGACGTTGAATTGCGACTCCACTTTTGTCTCTGTACTGATGTTTTGCCTGTTTGATTATCTTACGGAGGGACTACTCTGTTTGTATTCGGCCATATTCCCACTTTGCCATGGTTAAATGTGGTGGTTCGTGCTTTCAGTTTTGCACAAATGCTGCCATCTATCCACGATTTCTGGTTTGGGTAGGTTTAAATAGACATGGTGGGAACAACATCCCCAATACACTTCCTGATGAACTGTCACCGTGTCCATGTAAATGTCAATGTTATTCTCTGAGGCTACCCGGAACATATCCCAGTCTGCGTGATCAAAACAATCTTGAAGCAGGGATTCCAATTGGTCAGACTAGCATTGAATAGACCTTAGCACGGGTACTTCCTGTTTTGAGTTTCTGCCTATAGGAAGGGATGAGCAAAATGGTGTCGTGCTCAGATTTGCCAAAGGGAGGGTGGGGGAAGGCCTTGTAGGCATTTCGAAAAGTTGAGTAGCAGTGGTCCAATGTTTTCCCAGCGTGAGTACTACAGTCAATGTGTTTGTAGAGCTTCGGTAGTGTTTTCCTCAGATTTGCTTTGTTAAAATCCCCAGCTACGATAAATACGACTTCTCTTGGGAGGTAATGCGGTCGGCATTTGATTGTGAGGTATTCTAGGTTGGGTGAATAAAAGGACTTGAGTTTCTGTATGTTATCACAATCACACCATGAGTAATTAATCATGAAACATACACTCCCACTTTTCTTCTTCCCAGAGAGTTCTTTATTCCTGTCTGCGCAATGTACTGAGAACCCAGCTGGCTGTATGGACTGGGACAGTAAATCCTGAGAAAGCTATGTTTCTGTGAAAGAGTGTTACAATCCCTGATGTCTCTGGAAGGAGATCCTCGCCCTGAGCTCCTCTACTTTATTATCCAGAGACTGAACATTAGCAAGTAATATACTCGGAAGCGGTGGATGATGTGCACGGCTCCTGAGTCGGACTAGAAGTCTACTCCGAATACCTCTTCTCCGCCGACGGTGTTTTGCAGTGGTGTAAAGTACTTAAATAAAAATACTTTAAAGTACTACTTAAGTCATTTTTGGGGCATCTGTACTTTACTATTTATATTTTTGACTACTTTTACTTCACTACATTCCTTAAGAAAATATTGTACTTTTTGTACGTATCAACCAAACATCCCTGGTAATCCCTACTGCCTCGGATTTGGCGGACTCACTAAACACACATGCTTCGTTTGTAAATGATGTCTGAATGTTGGAGTGTGCCTGTGGTTTTCCGTATATTAAAAAAATGGTGCCATCTGGTTTGCTTAATATAAGGAATTAGAAATGATTTATACTTTTACTTTTGATACTTAAGTATATTTTAAACCAAATACTTTTAGACTTTTACTCAAGTAGAAATAACAAAATACTGCAAAGTTACTTAGGAGCTAGAAGCAGAGCTGCCAAATCTGTCAGCTCCATCTTCCAGTATAGGTCATATGTCATAGAAATCTGGAAACACTGGACAGTTACTTTAATACAGTGATTAGCCACTTGATAATCATTATTTGGTTACTCTCATCGAACAGGAGCATGTTGATATAATTAGCATGTCTCCAGCTTGCTTTTGTGCACTTGCAAGCATTGTGATGGTGGCACTGCAACCACCCAGCAAATATATGTTTTTATCTCAATTTTCCTAATCTCCCCTGAATAAAAAATAAATAAAAATCCTAATCGAATTCAGCCGAGTCATTGGATTATAAATGAGGTTTGCGCCAGGCATCATAACGTCATATTGATTTCTGTGTACTGAGACCTTGTCCAACTCCCATCAGCATTGCGCCAGAATCAAATGTGAATATAAGCTGATATAGGGAAATTGGTTTGTAATGTGTTGATGCTTCAGAGACCCTGGCCTTTGCAAAAGCAACAGAGAAAAAAAAGAATCCTGCGCACGCCTTTGCAGAGTGATGTTTTTAATGACTGGAATTGGAATGATAACAGCGCTCCCCTCCTGGTATGATACAAATTAGTAGGGTTACCTCTTTTTCCAGAACACTCGTTTAATTTTGCAGACCATGTGACGCTCCTGTCTCTCCGAGTTGAGTTTTGAGGCATTTTTGGTCTGAAAAATGTATTTCTTTATTGTGCCGGTGTCCTCATGGCATTTACGCAGACGGGTCAGGGTGGCATCTCTCCCTGGCGCTATCACCATGACGACGCTGGACGACTGAATGAGAGTAAGCATGAGATGTGTTTGTGTTCAGTCTATTCCCAGTGTGAGACCTTTTAACATGTCACTAGACGTGTCTCTGTTCTGGGCACCTAATTAGGATGTGTCTACACTGACAGGCCCCACGAAACACAACCTCCATCCTCTTCCAGCTTCTGATACAAAAACCTTCATTTTCATATGTCAGAGCCTGGGGAGAAACATTCCAAATGCTCCATAATATCTCAGTATCTCAATATGAATACTTTAAAGTCGAGGAAAATCGGCCAGTAGAAAGGCAATCATCTGTCAGCTGTGCAGTGGGCGTTATGGTACTGAGTACTTTCCTGTGGGCGACCTCTTGACGTTGGGCGTCCCTCGGAATCAGATGGCTTAGCTCTGGCTGTCACATCAGCGAGATAGGATGACGACCAGTGTAAGTCGCGCGGGACGACTCGCAGAACTGTCAACAGCAATTACCATAGTCAAGACGTGGACCAAAGAAGTCTCACGTGGTCCAGTAATGGAGGTGACTCAGAGAGCTGTGATGATACACAACAGTACAGTGTCAGGGTATCGGATGAGTATTGATCAATTAGGGATAGCTGAGGCAGAGTACTCTGACAGAGTCAAAAGCATGTGCTGTATTAGGTTTGGAGTCAAGTAAAGTTGGCAAGGAACCAGTGTACTAATGGCAATGCAAGAGAAGTCATATTTTGTTCTTACGCGTTGTCTAGTCCGTCGGATTTGGCGAATGCCTTTTATAGAGTGACCATTTGACGTTTGATCAGAGAAAACGGCAGCTGTCCTTACCCTTTTTATCTGGGCGCATTGGCATCTCTTTTAAATTATAGCACTGTTCTGTGATCTCAACACAGCCTTGCCAAAGAAAAATAACCAGTCGTGAGAAATGTCTTCAGCTTTGGTGGTGCAGAACTGCAGAGCTTGCTGAATTTTCTGACTCTCTCTCACTTCTAAAGTTTAACTTGGGTCATTTTAATAGGGGCCAATATTACCTGCAGTGGCAGCTGCACATTGTGTGCTCCTGAGACCAGTCCCAAGGCAACGAGCCATTTCACCCCTAGTGTTCCACATCAATTAGGATGTGGGCGGCAGGGTAGCCTAGTGGTTAGAGTGTTGGGCTAGTAACCGAAAGGTTGCAAGTTCGAATCCCCGAGCTGACAAGGTACAAATCTGTCGTTCTGCCTCTGAACAAGGCAGCTAACCCACTGTTCCTAGGCCATCATTGAAAATAAGAATTTGTTCTTAACTGACTTGCCTAGTTAAATAAAAAATGTTCTTTTTTTATTGACTAGGTTCACCACATAATGCACATACAGACTGACCTTTTTTTCACATTTTGTTGCATTACAAAGTTGGATTAAGATATATATTTTGTCAACAATCTACACAATACTCCTAATGTCAAAGTAAAATTAATTCTAACTTGTTTTTATTTTTTTTCAAGCAATGAAAAATAATTTTCAAGTAATGAAAAATAACACTTAAAATAACCTGTAAGTATTCACCCCCCTGAGTCAATACATGTTAGAAACACCTTTGGTAGAGATTAGAGCTGGAGTCTTCCTGGATAAGTCTCATAAGAACTTTGCACACCTGGATTTTGCAATATTTGCCCATAAATTTAAAAAAACTCAAAACTTTTAAATATTTTTTTCAAGCTCTTTCAAGGTGTTGGGATCATGGTTTAGACCACAATTTAAGACTTGCCATAGATTTTCAAAACTTGGCCACTCAGGAACATTTAATGTCTTCTTGGTAAGCAACTCCAGTGTAGATGTGGCTTCATGTTGTAGGTTATTGTCCTGCTGAAAGATGAATTCCTCTCTGTCTAAAGCAGGTTTTCATATAGGATTTTGCCTGTGCTTGGCTCCATCCCGTTTCTTTTCATCCTGAAAAACTCCCCAGTCTTTGCCGATGTCAAGCATATCCATACCATGATGCAGCCATCACCTTGCTTGAAAACAAGGAGGCAGTTACTCAGTGATGTGTTGTGTTGGATTTTCTCCAAACATAAGGCTTTGCATTTAGGCCAAAACATTTAGTAATTTTCCGTGTTTTTTTGCAGTATTACTTTAGTGCCTTGTTGCAAACAGGATGCATGTTTTGGAGTATTTTATTTCTGTATTTTCATTGTCATTTAGGTCATTATTGTGGAGTCACTAGAATGTTGTTAATCCATCCTCATTGTTCTCCCATCACAGCCATAGAAATTGATCTCTCTAGCTGTTTTTCAAATACCAATGGCCTCATGGTGTCATCCCTGAGCAGATTCCTTCCTGTCCTGCAGGTCAATTCAGAAGGACAAGGGGGGAAAAATCGCAAATGTATACTGTATGTATACACTGCCTGTTTTCCACCCAAGTCGAAAACGCTGCAGAAATTCCTATGCTGCAGAAATCCCCCTCTGCAGAGCTTCTAAAATTACCTTGTCAATCGCTCCCTGGATGTGGACGAGTTTATACCTTTCTCGCTGGTGTACGAGAGAAGGGATGTTTAAAAAGAGGGCAAAACAAGCTGTGTTTGTACGGCTTCTCAGAGCCACGCGTCTAATGGCTGTTTTTTAATGAGATAAGGCAACAGTGCTGGATTTAGAGTCGCTGTGACAGCCAGGCAGTAGTCAGGCAGGGCGAAGTGGCCCCCTCCAAGTGCGTGGGAATCATTTGTTGTCGTGATGCAGAGTATGCAATAAGGATGGGTATCGTTAAGATTTTAACGGTATTACTATTCTTACCGATACTGCTTATTGATTCGGTACTTTAACGCTATTCTTATTGGTTCTTTTAGTTATATTTTACGGGAAAAAAACGAAACAAATTAAGAACAGAATTAACATTGCTTTATTTTCTGAAATGTAAAATAAATAAAAGAAACAATTATTTACAGAAAAAGAAACGGCAATGGTTTGAACACATCAGTAGTATAGACTCTAATGTTGTGATGATGGAAATGTAAAACAAATTAAATAAACAATATTTTATATTTTAAAATACAGTGGTATAGAGCAACAAGGGTGTGGCATGCAGGTAGGCTGCAAAAGGACTATCAGTTCTTAGCAGTTCTTCTGGAGAAAGATCAACATATTTTCCTTCTCTGGCAGAAGTCTGGACCTCTCCTGGCTTACTGTGTTACCTGCAGTCGAAAATACCCTCTCGCTAGGGGTGGTGGAGGCTTGAGCACAGAGGTGGCTTGTTGCAATGTTTGTTAGGGGCAGAGTAGCTCTCTTCACCCACCACCACATCACAGGATCTTCAGCCATGGGGATGGGAGGCAGGCCTTTGTAGAGCTCGACCTCTAGGTCAACACGCTCGCTGAGGGTGAGGGACGAGGTGTCCTGTTGGATCGTCAACCTCAACTCCCTGTCCTCTGAGAACAGCTCCTCCAAGGCACTCCTTGTTTTGTACAATGGAGGAACTGTCTCTTCTATTTACTCTCCTTCTCCTTCAGACTCCTCCTCCTGTTGCTGGTGTTCTGTTTCTGTCTTCTCCGGCTCCTCTGACAGCCCTGGTGTTGCTCCTGTCACATTGGCGTCAACAGTTGCCTTCCTCAGCCTGTGCTAGGTGGCGTCACTCACCGCCCTCCCTTTAAATCTGGGGTCCATTGCTGTGGCCTCATGCAGGAAGGCTTGAATGTCCTCATCCTGATAGTGCTCGGTGGTTCTCCCACACCTCTTCGAATGGTTGCCACTAACGTATCTTCATGCTTCACAGTGAAGAGCTCTTCCAGTTTTTGGAGGATGGGTTTGATCTGTCCACAGGTGGCATTCTTTTCACATGACACCCACAGTGTGGATTTATAGAGGATTCTCATGAATCAAAGTCCTCAGCCTTATGGAAGGCCACGTCCTTCAGACGGTCCAGGTTGTCCTTGGTCATTGCTTTTCTCAGTCGTGGGTCCAAGGATGCTGCTTGGATCGCTGGATACTGCTCCATGAATCTCTCTACCATTAGATAGAGTTCCATCTGGTCTTGACATCAAGGATGAGTGAGTGTTGTTGAAGGCCTGAACAACAACAAACACCATACATTTAATTACCGCACACTTGAATATTGAATTAAATTGTTAAATGTGGGAATTTCAAAATAATACTTTAATAGGTTGAACTGGCTTCTTACCAAGGAGCTGCTGCTTTTGCTTCAAGACTGTTTTGGGCATTGAGGATCTCTTAAACCACACGACCACTGCTCTGATTCAGGCTGCCCATTTATCAATGGAAGTCATTTTGTAGATTTTCTGCGCTGCCAGAGACAATGTATGTGCAAAGCATCCTATTTTTAGGATGTGTAGCCTCTTGATGGCAACATCCATTTTGCCAGCATTATCAACTGTCACAGCTACAATCTTACTCTGCTCTATTTCAAACTCTTCCAGAATGTCTGAGATCTTCTCTGCCACTACTTTGCCAGTTTGCGATTTGTACGCTGCCCTGGTGTGGAGGACCTTCTGTTTTACACTGCCCTGGTGGGGAGGACCTTCTGTTTTACACTGCCCTGGTGTGAAGGACCTTCTGTTTTACACTGCCCTGGTGGGGAGGACCTTCTGTTTTACACTGCCCTGGTGGGGAGGACCTTCTGTTTTACACTGCCCTGGTGTGAAGGACCTTCTGTTTTACACTGCCCTGGTGGGGAGGACCTTCTGTTTTACACTGCCCTGGTGGGGAGGACCTTCTGTTTTACACTGCCCTGGTGTGGAAGACCTTCTGTTTTACACTGCCCTGGTGTGAAGGACCTTCTGTTTTACACTGCCCTGGTGGGGAGGACCTTCTGTTTTACACTGCCCTGGTGGGGAGGACCTACTGTTTTACACTGCCCTGGTGGGGAGGACCTTCTGTTTTACACTGCCCTGGTGTGGAGGACCTACTGTTTTACACTGCCCTGGTGGGGAGGACCTTCTGTTTTACACTGCCCTGGTGTGAAGGACCTTCTGTTTTACACTGCCCTGGTGTGGAGGACCTTCTGTTTTACACTGCCCTGGCTTGTGTACTGCACTGTAACAGTGAGATAGTGGTCCTGACAGAGGCTGGTCCACCTGTCTGATGTGATGGCCAGCTCTGGCACATCCTTCAGCTCAGTGATCACATTGGCCTTTTCTACACCACACCAGGTAGGAATGAATGTGTCACTGAGGTAACTCCTGGAGGGAGCAGTATATTTGGGGTTGAGTGCCTTGCTCATCTCCCTACAGTAAGAAAAAAAAAAATAGTTTTCATGTGTTGAATTATCATTATTGTATTGTGCAGTGATGGGACTAACATACAACCCTTTTATACTACAATATCCTAAATATTAATACAACTCGATATATACTGACATACTGTTACCTAAAGCCCTTGGACTCCACTGTTGCAAAAGGATGTAGGCCTTTCACTATGAACTTGATCACGGCTAGGTGGCACTCATTCACCCTCTCCTCAGTCATCCTCCCACTAGCTGCCAGCGTGAAGGGGCTTTGGGCTTGTCTTTGGCTTGGACCAGCGGTATTAGAGGGAGGAGTGGGTCGGTTCATTGTAGCTGCAACTTTAACAGAAAAGTTTCAAAATCTTTAAATGGGTAATTGTTTAGCTGACTAATGGTTCCTTTTGATCAGGAACCCATGTTCTCATAATTGAGTTAA
The DNA here is from genome assembly GCF_016432855.1 of Salvelinus namaycush. NCBI lineage: Eukaryota > Metazoa > Chordata > Actinopteri > Salmoniformes > Salmonidae > Salvelinus > Salvelinus namaycush. The sequence continues at coordinate 12,073,506 of NC_052312.1, forward strand.
CTCCGTGTGTGGGCTCTAGGCTGCTAGCATACATACCTAACGTAGATCGGGCAACGAGAGAGGAGCTACGAGATAGGCAGTCAAACTGTGCATTTCTCTGCCTGTACGTGATGCACTTTCCATAGATGTTTGGACAGATTGCTCGTGTTTCCGCCCTTACAAGCAAAAGTCTTGTTGCACTTGTGGCAACGAGCATCGACTCTGGTGAAGTGTAACCACACTTTTGAACGTTTAGTTCTCTCTGCCGTCGTCACTAATTAAGAGCAGAGTCTTTTCGTGTGTGTGTGTGCATGCGTGCGTGCGACACAGGCTCCACCAGAGAGATCTCTCTTCTGGATTGGGAATAGCCAAAATGCATCATAGACAAATGTCTTCATCTTATTGCAAATTATAAACGGTTGATGAGATGAAAATGTGCAAGATAACGTTTATGTAGCAATAATAAATAGGAAATGTATTTTCTTAATTTCTCCAGTACCCGAAAGCAGAACCGATAACGTCGGAGCTTATCGATACTACGGTCTTTCATAATTTAGCCCCGGGGCCCGTTTAATACCGGGTTTCAATACCCATCCCTAGTATGCAAGAGGGGTCTTCAAACAGAAATAGTAGCGAAGAAATACACACAAAGTCAAAATCCCCTGGTATTTTAGTCCTTTTCAAGACGTCAGCTATCTGACAACGACGTGCCTATGACTCAGACCCCTAGATACACAAAGATATGCTGCCAGTGTGGCTAATAAAGTATGAAATTAACAAAAAGACATCTTCAAAAATGTCCCTATCTCCTTGATGTCGAAGATGGAAGAACTATTACAGAGTAACAAGATTTTAAAAGACGGGCGATCCTCTGAGGGACTACACGGAGAGATGAGCAATGAATTGAGAATCTGTGCCGAGATGGTGGTTCTCAAGGGTAATTACATTACAAATAGACAACTCACTTTGATATCAGATAAAACTCTCCAGGGAGAGTCATCGTTTTGTGCTATAGGGGATATAGATAGTATCTATCACTGTATATCAGGGAACCAAATCAAAAACGCAATTGCATCTTAGAATGCATTAACGCATAGCTCTCATGCCACAGGCCGTAATAATTATATTTTTTGCATTCTTGAAAAGGATGACCAATATCAGTTTTATTGAAGGGACACTTGATCTTATCAAAAGGGACAGTTATTCAATAAAATATAATTACATCAATATCGTATTATAATCTATGGAAACTTCTACCATAAGAAATTATTATAATTCAGTATTTAATTATTTCCCAATCGCATTCTTCTTCAGGTCCCTTGACAATGCTTTCAGTTTTGTCTCCTATGGCCGGCCGACCCTCGGCTTCATCATCAACCCAAAGTTTGATCTCATCAGACGCGTGACCGTGCCAGGAAACACTGGTGTCTAGCTTTTCCCGTCAGGGGCCTATCTCCCCATCTCATCACGGCATCCAATCACCAAAGGGGGCTTTTAAAGAGAGTGTTTGTGCAGGAGCGAAGCCTCGACCCTCATCAGACCAGCCTTTGCTGTTCATCAAAACCGGGTCATTTTTCGAGGCCCGTTTTAGCCCCACAGCTCTAATAGCAACAGAGAATTGGACTGGGATCAATGACTCACTTCTCACCGTCATTTACTTCATCAACACAGGGAAGTTTGCCAATGTCACTCGCAGAGCGCGAGAAAGACTGGGATATGGAGAGCACTGCAGAGAGAGTAGGGTGTGTGCATTGCAATTACCCGGCACTGCATTGCTTCATCAACTTGGACTATCTGTCGCTCAGACTTCCTTCCTTCTTGAGGTAGTGGTCCTCACTGCAGTCAAAGTGACTAGGGGAAACCCTTTTAGCATTAACATAAGGATTCCCTTGCATACAATGCAAACAAACCATGTGGTCTCCTGTGTCCCCCAGCTTGTTAGATCAGCTTTATAAGCATAGACTTGTTTTTTTTAATGCTTTATCATTATTAGGAGTAGAAACCACTCATCCGGCACACACACACGCGCGTGCGCACACACACTTACTACACATTCTGTCTAAATATAAGAGTGTTGTAATTATAGTGAGAGCATGGCTTTGTGGAGCTGTCAGAACTGTAATGGCTGGAGAGACCGTCGGCTATCGAGAGCCGCATCTCAACGAGTGTCCCCGCCGCTGCGGCGAGGGACTTTGAGACGGAACGGGGTGCGAGAAGGGAGGTTATCACCCAACCCCCTCATATCTTTCATGTTCTGAACGGGCTTGCCTATTTAACATGAGATAAGTGGAATGCTTGAAAGAGGGAGACTCAGTAAATGCCCGTGACCTGTCTTAGCCAGATGTTCTCAGCCTGTCTTAGCCAGATGTTCTCAGCCTGTCTTAGCCAGATGTTCTCAGCCTGTCTTAGCCAGATGTTCTCCGCCTGTCTTAGCCAGATGTTCTCCGCCTGTCTTAGCCAGATGTTCTCCGCCTGTCTTAGCCAGATGTTCTCCGCCTGTCTTAGCCAGATGTCCTCCGCCTGTCTTAGCCAGATGTCCTCCGCCTGTCTTAGCCAGATGTCCTCCGCCTGTCTTAGCCAGATGTTCTCCGCCTGTCTTAGCCAGATGTTCTCAGCCTGTCTTAGCCAGATGTTCTCAGCCTGTCTTAGCCAGATGTTCTCCGCCTGTCTTAGCCAGATGTTCTCCGCCTGACTTAGCCAGATGTACTCCGCCTGACTTAGCCAGATGTACTCAGCCTGACTTAGCCAGATCTTAGACAGATACTTTAACATGAAGAAACATTCCTTCTTTTTCACTTCTTTCTCTGTCTCTTCTGTCTCCTTTTCGTTAGTCAGATTGAGGCCCCAGCAATATTGTCTCGAGGACTTGTGACTGACACCTGGACCGCTGTTATGATTCTGTCATCTTTTCTTTCAAAGGAAATAGGCATACCCGTAACTTATCCCACATATGAGGCCAAACACATCTCTGATGTTCTTTGAGGGAATCGCCATGGGTAAATGTGTTGCTTCTGCGCTCGTTCGCGCTCGCTGTCATGAATTGCCAATTTGTGTTCCACTAGATTTAGAAAAAAATAAGATTGAACCTGAGCCAATAGTGGGATTTTAATTTCTTGGGGAAATTCCCATCTGTTTGTGTATGTGGAGAGGAAGGGGAGAAGGAGCAGAGGCTGGAGGAAGGGGAGAAGGAAGACGAGAGGGGGAGAAAATACAATTAGGAGAGGCGGGAGGAAGGGGAGAGGAGGGAGGGGAGGAAGGGAAAAGTGTGTACTGAGAGAAGAGGAGGAAGAGAGGAGAAGGAAAGGGAGAGGAAGGGGAGTGTGTACCATATACGAGATTTTAAATTATGATTCTTTAAATGAACTGCTCGCTACTTCTCATGAAGATGCCATTTGAAAATTATTAGTCATAATGTCATGGGAAAATCTATTGGGAATATAAAGGTAATCATAGCCATGCAGCATGACGACAAAAGCTACGTTTTCATTCTGTTAGCTGCTTTTCCCCGGCATATAATTAGACTGGACAACCTGAATCAAGTCTATTCATGCCTAAACTGTTTACGTATACGCATCTACCCATACCATGTAGCTAATTGCATTCTTCAAAATATTGCACCAGTCTACCAAATATTGATTGTATACTAAACATTCAATCTCCGAGAATCTCCCAAGTAAGCAAATAGCTAATTTGATATCAATCATCTAACCTCGGAGGGTTTGTGGCTCTCTATAACACCCCCCCCCCCCCCCCGTTCAAAACACCGTTTTGAATTAAGATATTAAAGTCACTGCATGGTTAGCTTCAAAACCTGTCAAAACATCTAGATAGTTGGCTTCTATGAAGGGAAAATGACCTTAATTGATAGTGGCATACAATTGGCTACAATTAACCTAGCGTGAAATTCGCCCTCACTTGTTCTGAGCAGCAGAAAACCCATTTTCGTCTCTCCACTCCCTCAAAGTGATGTGAGGACGTGTGATTAGTTATGATGATGATGTCACGAGATGACCACATCACCCAAACATCATTGTCGCCTAGACCAGATGGTAATTCTAGTCTCCACAGCACGTCACATAGATGTACGTTTTTTTATACTGAACAAAACTAAAATATAATTGCAATATTTTGTAAAGTGCTGGTCCCATGTTTCATGAGCTGAAATTAAAGATCCCTGAAATTTGCCTTACACACAAAAAGCTTATTTCTCTAAAATGTTGTGTACGAATTTGTTTACATCTCTGTTAGTGAGCATTTCGCCTTTGCTAAGATAATACATCCACCTTCTTAGCATATCAAGAAGCTGATTAACCTCTCTGGGATTTGTGGAATGCTAGCGTCCCACCTCGACAACAGCCTGTGAAATTGCAGGGCGCCAAATTCAAACAACAGAAATCTCATAATTAAAATTCCTCAAACATACAAATATTATACACCATTTTAAAGATAAACCTCTTCTTAATCCAACCACAGTGTCCGATTTCAAAAAGGCTTTACGGCGAAAGCAAACCATGCTATTATCTGAGGACAGCACCCCATCAAACAAACACATAGTTCAACCCGCCAGGCACAACACAAAAGTCAGAAATAACATATAATGCATGCCTTACCTTTGAAGATCTTCTTCTGTTGGCACTCCAATATGTCCATTAAACATCACAAATGGTCCGTTTGTTCGATAAATTCTGTCGTTATATATCCAAAATGTCCATTTATTTGGCGCGTTTGATCCAGAAAAACACTGGTTCCAACTCGCGCCACATGACTACAAAATATCTTAAAAGTTACCTGTAATCTTTGTCCAAACATTTCAAACAACTTTCCTAATACAACTTTAGGTATTTTTTAACGTAAATAATCGATCAAATTTAAACGGGATAAACGGCGTTCAATACCGGAGGAAAACAAAGTGGAGCGTGCTTTCAGGTCATGCGCCTCTATCAAACAGTACACTTCACTCTACCCTCGTTCTGAACAGCCCTACTTCTTCATTATACAAAGGAAAAACATCAACCAATTTCTAAAGACTGTTGACATCCAGTGGAAGCGATAGGAACTGCAAGCGACTGCCTTAGAATTCTAGATTCCCAATGAAAACCCATTGAAAAGAGTGACCTCCAAAAAACATTTTCCTGGATGGTTTGTCCTCGGGGTTTCGCCTGCCAAATATGTTCTGTTATACTCACAGACATCATTCAAACAGTTCTAGAAACTTCAGAGTGTTTTCTATCCATATCTACTAATAATATGCATATCCTAGCTTCTGGGCCTGAGTAGCAGGCAGTTTACTTTGGGCACACTTTTCATCCGGACGTGAAAATACCGCCCCCTATCCCAGAGAAGTTAAACAGCATGATCATTACACAGGCGCACCTTGTACTGGGGACAATAACAGGCCACTCTAAAATGTGCAGTTTTGTCACACAGCACAATGCCACAGTGTTCTGAGGGAGTGTGCAATGGGCATGCTGACTACAGGAATTCCTGGAAGCTGAAAATTTCCCAATTCTTCTATGGCCTGCGTACTCGCCAAACATGTCATGTCACCTGTTGAGCATGTTTGGGATGCTCTGGATTGACATTGACAGTGTGTTCCAGTTCCCGCCAATATCCAGCAACTTCGCACAGCCATTGAAGAGGAGTGGGACAACATTCCACTGGCCTCAATCAACAGCCTGATCAACTCTATGCGAAGGAGATGTGTCGTGCTGCATGAGCCAAATGGTGGTCACACCAGATACTGACTGTTTTTTTGATCCACGCCCCTACTTTTTTTTTTAAAGGTATCTGTGACCAACAGATGCATATCTGTATTCGCAGTAGTGAAATTCAGAGATTAGGGCCTAATTAATTTCAAATGACTGATATCCTTATATGAACTGTAACTCAGTAAAATCTTTGAAATTGTTGCATGTTGCGTTTTATTTATGTTCAGTGTATTTAGTTTGTGTGAAAATAAAAGACAACAAGCTGATAAGAAAGAGAGACAAGGCTGGACATACTTTTCCAAAATAATATTCATAGACGTTCTCTCACCTTGATGCTCACAAAGATTAAGGAGACAATTATGGCAGCAGAAAAATACTTAACTTCAGAACTCTTAAGATACCACAGCTCGCTGTCGCTAGCTGATACAAGGACGTCCACAAGAGTTCCCGTTCGACAAGAACTCCCAAAAGCTTTTTCCTTGGCAAGTTTCATAACTTGAGGGGCCATGGAATGCACATAAACAAAACTCAGTGGAACTGGAAGGAAGTTGCAATTTTTCTCCACTACTACGAAACCCACTCAATCACACACTTTGTTCAGTGTAATGTATGCGCTTCAGAAGCTAATAGTGACTGAAAGTAGCATGAGCTTGTATGGTATTGGCCTTCATGTATGGAAATATAGGCTGCCGATTGGCTATACAAAGCTATGATAGCCCTATTGGACCCCTTCCATTTTTTTCTGAGGTTTCTGACAGTTGGTGTTATTCAAACAAAAATATGTGCATACCTGTCTCGTGTAGCGAACACAACTCGCCCACTGCAAATCCTTTATCTTCAGACCGGGAGTGATTATACAGTGTATAACTATGATTCAGAATGGATTGGCAATTGTCAAATCTTTACACAGGATGTCTATTTGAGGACAGACATTTTCTATGTTTTGTACGTTGTTATATTGTATCGTACAGAAATATAGTACTTTATAATCTAATGCAGTCATGGGCAATTTATTATGTGTGTATGTGTGTAATATATCATATTACATTTTTACTCAGTCTGGGTCTCAACTTACTGTCAAGTTAGAATAGTAGAAAACACAAGGTGACATTTTGATATTTGTTTGTGCATCAGCAGTTCTGACATTAACTCTATTAGTCCTTCATCTAAGATTTTATAGATTGGTAAATTAGTCTCATGGCCAGCTATGTGAACTTGTTGATCGAATTACAGACCGGGGGGCCCCCATTGATTTTGTTAATCCCTCTCACTCAGATATCATATTTAAAAACTGCATGCATTTCTCTCCACCATATGGCAAAATGTGTAGGAATTGCAGGAAATGAAGTGTAAAACTGCAAATCTTTCTCTCCACCCCATGGCAAAGTGAGTAGATTTGCATGCAATTAGTTATAACATTTTGAAATCTTCTCTCCGCCAATGTCAAAATATGTAGAATTGCAGGAAATGTACAACAACAATTGTAAAGGCTAGGTCCTTGACTGTATGCATGGGTATGAATGTGGGTACGCAGACCTGCGAGCCACTGAAGCCCCTCCTGATGAGTTCAGATTTTGTGGCACCCACCCCTACCAAAGTTGCCCATCCCTGGTCTAATGAAAAAAATACAAATACAGTCACAGCAAAGGAGAGAGTTTCAGATTGTTGTTCTGGTCTTTAAACTGTCTTTCTGTCTCTGTTGTTATGAAGACAATTGGCCCTTTGCTTGAACAGCAAGGTCCTTTTTCTTTTCGGTATCCAACTTCTTACCAGAGAGACTTGTAGCTGCTTTTCCACAAACATATTTTCACACATGGCTGCCAATAATTGTGATCTCCACAAAGCACATCTTGTCGGGCTCCGGGAAATCGCATTGTAGTCGTCTCCCGCCACGTGGAAGAAAGATTCTGTTTGCATGGCGGAAAGATGAAGGGCGGTGCGCTGTCACAGGAACCTAAACATTTCTGATTGCATTTCTCCAAATGGTGCATTTCTCGCCAACGCTGTTGTTTTAAACAGATAAGAGGGTGAACGGGTGGCGTGTTGCATGTGTGATACCTTGCCTCCTAATAGGCTGTGTTTTGTGGAGCCTTCTGCTACGCAGGTACCATGGCTGTACTAGATTTGTGGTGTTTCGACGCTTTCCGTGTCTGCCCCGTAACATGGAAATGTTATATGCGTTTGCCTTGAAACAAGTCTGTTGGCATTTCCTGGGCCTATGTAGCCACTATACATAGTGTGTGTCTTATCTACACTAATTTCAAGATCCACACACACATTCACATGCTGGAGGCTCTTCGACTTGTACTTTAAGAGTTAGTCTTCAGCCCATAGCAACCACTTCCGTAAGGTTACCATCGCTACATTATGCATTCAACGAAGACGTGCCATGCACGGTCACCGCGGTGTAATTTACTCATGTCTACTGACGTGGGATTAGTACATGTTGGATAGTGTTGATTGTAAACTAGAAGCTAGTCTGCAGCGTTTCCTTTGTAGATGCCTGGTCTTTCTCTTGTGCCGCTCTTCATGGCTCGGGATAACTAATACCAGGAAGAACAACTGCATTGACAAATCCTCACAGGAGTTGATAGCTGTAAATTCTATTCCTACACAAAAATGCATAATAAAGAGGCTGAGTCTACTTTTTAAAATTCATAATCTTATCAACAACATCTGTAATGGATGCTGTTTCATGTTCAGATTTGTCCCTGGCGGTCTCATGGCTAGCAGAGGGAATAAAACAATAGTCGTTCACAGACAAAGTTGGAACAACCTCAGAACACGTTCCCCAAAATGTAACTCCTGTATGTGTACTAATTTTGGCGTCAACTTCTGTCGCAAGGCAAGGTTTTTGGAATTTCATGCCAAAATGTTACTATCACTTGAAGTTTAATTATTCAAATGCTTTGCTGTGCTTAACATGTGTCGGTCTCTGTAGTCTCACCTTGTTTATCTTATGAGCTTATGAAGTCTCCTGTGTTGACTCTGTGATCTGTATTCGCAGTAGACGGTATTCAGTGAGCATGGATAACCCAGCACAGTCTGTGTGTGTGTCTGCATTTGCCTGCCTGTACGTGTGCCATGTTTACGTCCGTGTATGCATGTTTGTATTGTTGTCATTCTGCCACAGTTTACCTGGCTGCGTAAGGCAGATGTTATATTCATAAGGAAATGCTGTCTCCATGTTGTTCAGTAAATGGCCCTTGTGTCTAAATGGTAATTCCCTGTGCGACAGTCCTACATTTAGTCAAACGTGGACATGCCCCCTGTTGGGAGCTATTATGAAGCTGTGCTTTCTCAGTTCTTCACAGGAACTCACATGCGCATACACACACACACACACACACACACACACACACACACACACACACATACACACGTTATCTCAAAGGAGTGTTGCATCTTGCCCTTTTGATGGAAAAATGACATCCATACTTATCATTGCAAAGTGGTTTATTTTGTAATAATACGAGTCAGGGAATAAGGAGCATATGAGCACATTAAAGTAATTGCACTCACATTCGGGAATTCGTTTTTTTGCACACATATGCATTCAGTTAGGAAATACAAGGGAGAAGGTACTCATTAATTATTAAAGAGATACTTTGGGATTTTGGCAATGAGGCCCTTTATCTACTTCCCCAGAGTCAGATGAACTCGTGGATACCATTTTTATGTCTCTGTGTGCAGTTTGAAGGAAGTTACTAACTAGCTCTAGCGCAATTGCTAACTAGCGTTAGCGCAATGACAAAGTCTATGGGTATCTGCTAGCAGATAGACTTCCAGACTCTGGGGAAGTAGATAAAGTGCCTCATTGTCAAAATCCTGACGTATCCCTTTAAGTAGATTTAAAACACCAGAGAGAGAAGATGCGAGCTGCTTCCTGGGATCTCAATGGGCTGGTGGTTGTTTGACAAGCACCGTATATGTTTCAGAAATCGAGAGCTGCACATTTTTCCATACTTTCCCTCTTCCTCACAATATTCAAACCTTCTAATGTGTTTTGTGGCCATTCCTCTGACAGAGAATCTATCCTCTACGGCGTCCTCTACTGTGTTTTGTGGCCATTCCTCTGACAGGAATACATTGTAGCCTTTTCTCTCTTAAGAGAAACTCTCGGTCGTTTGACAAATGTACGCTGGGCCCGGAGCCATCAGCCTCTGTCTTGGTTTCTAACCGTAGGAGGAACAGATGACTGTAAGGCCGTTTGGACTTCATTTAAACAGCCGGGGCCCTGTGTGGAGAGGGGGATAACAAACAGAGGAGGGTGGCATTGTAAAGCCCCATTCATCCTCCCCTCCTGTAAAGAACGGCTCCCCATTGGGATTTATGTGACAGAGGTCCTCCACTGCTTGGCAAGAGGGATGGCTGTCTGTTGGCAGTGTGTGAGGCCTCCTTCTCTTGTTGTGTTCACTTCTCGTCTCTCCTTCTTTTCTCCTTTTCTTCAATTGCCTCCCTTTTCATCCTTTATCTCCTTTCTTCTTCCCCCCCTAGTAGCGTTGAGAATATAGTTCCCTTCATATCTCTCCCATGTCCCCTCCACTTTTATCCTCACCTTGTCATTCTCGTTCTCCGCTTTCCTCTATCCTCCCCCGCTCTCCGGCTCTGTGTCCGTTGCTGAGGAGGCCCTGTTGCTGTTTGCCAGGCATTCACTCCTGATATTCCCTCTTCATCCTCTTCCTTACTCACACTGACACACTCCCCACAGCTCCAGCAGGTAGTTTGCCCTTCAAACCAGCTTCTCATTTTCATCTCACTCAATCAACCCGACTCTGCTAAAAGAGCGGCCACGTGCGAGAAACGCCGGTCATGCTTCGAGGCCCGATAACATCACTTCACAGCCTCTCTTCGCCGCTCTTAATGCTAAGTATATGCTCTGATTGTAATTGGTTACAGACAAAGTCTGTGAAATGCCGAGTTGGGAACCAAGGGACTGGACTCTGAGGGAGATTTTTTGGGGAAAGAAATGCTGTCATATTTGTTCTACCACTGCATATGTAGACAGACACGGTATCAAATATAAATCAGGGCTCGACATTAGGCTGGTCGGCTTGCCCGGCGCGAGTAAAACGAATAAATAATACAATTGTTGGACAAGAACAATATAGATTGGTTGTACGAATGGACAAGTACAAATAAATCATTCAAAATTCACAATATCAAACAATTAGGCTACTCCGATCAGAATTAGGTCAGTGTCTTCCAGATGCAATGTGTTGCACACGGCCTTCCCAGTCTCCGCAGAGCGCTGCAGGGTATAATGATTGTAAGGCCTGCATTGCCGGGCACGACTGGCCTTTCAATCATGCAGTCGCGCAATGCTTTTTCGAGATCAAAGCGAGTCGCTTGTGCATATTTTAGTTGATATTCATTGCTGGTTAGTGAGTTACTTGCCCAGTTATAGCTAGCAAATTTTTGGTCAGCAATGAAAATCCTGGAAAAGTCATGGTGTGTGTGCCAGTGGGCCGTTGCCAGAGGAGCGAGAGGGAGAGAGACGGATGTTTGCGTAACAGGTAAAATAATATACAGCAGAGTAACTATATTTGCCAATTCAAAACCTATTGTGTAGTTTGGCTGGCTATCTCGCTAGTTAACTGTTTAGCTATTAGCATGTATTAATGTCATGTCAATTCTTAGAATAGCCTAATTGACCAGTAACTCCTATGCTACAAGATCTCCCCTGAACACTGAATATTTTAACCTTACAAATAGATAAACATCTTAGTTAGCCACCTCACCCACCTATTTGATCCCGGGGGGGGGACAAGTGACTTGAGCTTTTGACAAATAAAAAATCAGTCCTACTTGTCCAAAGGACAAGTAGCTAAAAAAGTGAATGTCAATGCCTGTAAATGATAGCTGGTGTGTGTGTGCATGAGCTGCACTCCATGGGGTCAATATATCATGCTTCCTGAGAAGTCAGAGCTGTTTTTTATTTTTTATCTCTGCAGTCTGCTAAAGAGCAGATTGCACTGCTATATATAGCAAAGTCTCTCTCTCTCTCTCTTTATATATACATACAGTGCATTCGGAAAGTATTCAGACCCCTTCCCTTTTTCCACATTGTTACGTTACAAGCTTATTCTAAAATGGATTAGATGAAACATTTTCCTCATCAAGCTACACACACTACTCCATAAGGGCAAAGAAAAAACGACTTGATTGGAGTCCACCTGTGGTAAATTCAATTGATTGGACATGATTTGAAGAGGCGCACACACCTGTCTATATAAGTTCCCACAGTTGACAGTGCATGTCAGAGCAAAAACCCAGCCAAGAGGTGGCAGGAGTTGTCCGTAGAACTCCGAGACAGGATTGTCTTGAGGCACAGATCTTGGGAAGGGTACCAAAAAATGTATGCAGCATTGAATGTCTCCAAGAACACAGTGGCCTCCATCATTCTTAAATGGAAGAAGTTTGGAAACACCAAGACTCTTCCTAGAGGCACCTAAAGGACTCAGACCATGAGAAACAAGATTCTCTGGTCTGATGAAACCAAGATTGAACTCTTTGGCCTGAATGACATGCGTCACGTCTGGAGGAACGCAGGCACCATCCTTACGGTGAAGCATGGCGGTGGCAGCATCATGCTGTGGGGATGTTTCTCAGCGACAGGGACTGGGAGACTAGTCAGGATTGAGGGAAGGATGAACAAAGCAAAATATATAGAGATCCTTGATGAAAACCTGCTCCACAATGACGCAAGGCACACAGCCAAGACAACGCAGCAGTGGCTTGGGGACAAGTCTCAATGTCCTTGAGTGACCCAGCCAGAGCCCGGACTTGAACCCATCTAACATCTCTGGAGAGACCTGAAAATAGCTGTGCAGTGTCGCTCCCCATCCAACCTGACACAGCTTGAGAGGATTTGCAGAGAAGAATGGGAGAAACTCCTCAAATACAGGTGCGCCAAACTTGTAGCGTCATACCCAAGAAGACTCGAGGCTGTAATCGCTGCCGAATGTGCTTCAACAAAATACTGAGTAAAGGGTCTGAATACTTACAGTACCAGTCAAAAGTTTGGAACCACCTACTCATTTCAGGGTTTTTCTACATTGTAGAATAATAGTGAAGACATCAAAACTATGAAATAACACATGGAATCATGTAGTAACCCAAAAAGTGTTAAACAAATCAAAATGTATTTTATATTTGGGATTCATATTATACATATTATGGCAAGAATATCTCAAATAAGCAAATTGAAATGACTGTCCATTACTTTAAGACATGATGGTCAGTCAATACGGAAAATTTCACAAACTTTTTTTCAAGTGTAGTCGCAAAAACCATCAAGCGCTATGATGAAACTGACTGTCATGAGGACCGCCACAGGAAAGGAAGACCCAGAGTTACTTCTGCTGCAGAGGATAAGTTCATTAGAGTTAACTGCACCTCAGATTACAGCCCAAATAAATGCTTCACAGAGTTCAAGTAACAGACACATCTCAACATTAACTGTTCAGAGGAGACTGTGTGAATCAGGCCTTCATGGTTGAATTGCTGCAAAGAAACCACTACTAAAGGACACCAATAATAAGAAGAGACTTGCTTGTGCACACAAACACGAGCAATCGACATTAGACTGGTGGAATGCTGTCCTTTGGTCTGATGAGTCCAAATGTAAGATTTTTGGTGCCAACCGCCGTGTCTTTGAGACGCAGAGTAGGTGAACGGTTCCCACCGTGAAGCATGGATGAGGAGGTGTGGCAGTGCTTTGCTGGTGACACTGTGATTTATTTAGAATTTAAGGCACACTTTTACCAGCATGGCTACCACAGCATTCTGCAGCGATACACCATCCCATCTGGTTTGCACTTAGTCCCTCTATCATTTGTTTTTCGACAGGACAATGACCCAAAACACACCTCTAGGCTGTATAAGGGCTATTTGACCAAGAAGGAGAGTGATGGAGTGCTGCATCAGATGACCTGGCCTCCACATTCACCGAACCTCAACCCAATTGAGATGGTTTGGGAGAAGTTGGACCGCAGAGTAAAGGAAAAGCAGCCAACAAGTGCTCAGCATATGTGGGATATCCTTGAAGACTGTTGGAAAAGCAATCCTCATGTAGCTGGCTGAGAGAATGTCAAGAGTGTGCAAAGCTGTCATCATGGCAAAGGGTGGCTGCTTCTTAAGTATATTTTGATTTGTTTAACACTTTTGGGGGGGGGTTACTACATGATTCCATATGTTTCATAGTTTTTGATGTCTTCACTATAGTAAAAAAAGAGACCCTGGAATGAGTAGGTATCAACTTTTTGAATGGTAGTGTATGGAAATGTGATATTTATTTTTATTATTAGAAACCTGTTTTTGCTTTGTCATTATGGGATATTGTGTGTAGATTGATGAGGGAAAACAACTATTTAATCCATTTTAGAATAAGGCTGTAAATATTTTCCGAAGGCACTGTATATACTAAACAAAAATATAAACGCAACATGCAACAATTTCAACGATTTTACTGAGTACAGTTCACATAAGGAAATCAGTCTATTTAAATAAATTCATAAGGCCTTAATCTATGGATTTCACATGAATGTGCAGGGGCGCAGCATATACCCACCCACTTGGGAGCCAGGCCCAGCCAATCAGAATGAGTTTTCCCCACGAAAGGGCTATATTATAGACAGAAATACTCCTCAGTTTCATCAGGTATCTGGGTGGCTGGTCTCAGATGATCCCACAGGTGAAGACGCCAAATGTGGAGGTCCTGGGCTGGCATGGTTACACTGTCTGCGGTTGTGAGGCCGGGTTGGATGTAATACCAAATTCTCTAAAATGACATTTGGAGGTAGAGAAATGAACATACGTTAGAGAAATGAACATTCAATTCTCTGGCAGCTCTGGTGGACACTTCTGTAGTCAGCATGCCAATTGCATGCTCCCTCAACTTGAGACATCTGTGGCATTGTGTTGTGTGACAAAACTGCACATTACAATGTGGCCTTGTATTGTCCCCAGCACAAGGTGCACCTGTGTAATGATCATGCAGTTTAATCAGCTTCTTGATATGGATTACCTCGGCAAAGGGGTCATGCTGACTAATAGGTCTGTACACATTTGTGGACAGAATTTGAGAGAAATATGCTTTTTGTGCGTATGGAACATTTCTGGTTCCTATTTCAGCTCATGAAAACAACACTTGTTTCATTTATATTTTTGAGAGATAGAGACCTGGCATCACTAGATTAGATACAAGACAAAAAATGAAACGTTAAACAGCATAAAGGCTTAATTTATTCATGTGTTTCAATGGGAAACATTCTAATGCAGCCCAGGGCCCAGGTGACCTTTCTACAGATGTTCCCTGTTACCCTACTGTTAGTCTACACACAGAGAACACAACAGCCTTATTTAGCCCAATTTACTTCATCCTACATCATATACCTCAATAACATGTCGCTAATGCAATCACGCCAGCAGTAATGCACTCTAGGCAGAACAAGAGGTAATGTGGAGTCTGTGTCATATGAGACTCACTGCCACTGTAAGAGTTCCAGACTGGCTTCATAAAGCACTGTGTTTAATGTATCATGCATTGGGAACGTTTAGCCCGAGCAGCAGCTAAAAGCAGAGCTGAACCCAAAGACCTTCCCAGGGTCATTCCCTAATGTGGAATTGAACTGCCTGACATGACAAAATTGACTCCTCGCTCTTCGCCGAACACTCGACGCTAATGGACGCCGCGGTAATTGACATCAATGCCTTTTGATTGGGCCATATGCCGCACACGGTCGAAACGCAGTCAGCGCCTCTCAAATGGCCCATTTTGTCTTCATAACTTGCTTTTAATTTGTATTAACATATTGCTTTAATGACTGGTTATTCTTTTTTGCATCGGTCTCTGCCAAATTACCACATCAATTTCAACGGGCGCTGTAATTCTTGAAACCTAACAGGGGTGCTGTTCATTTTCCCACTCGACTAATGAGATCACTTGAGCTGTTGATGATTATGCAACAAAGCTTATGCGGAGGGGAAGATGAATGTATTCAATTGTGTGGTGTTTGTGTGTGTGCTGTGTGCATGTCGACTCAAAGGTGCACGAGATGTTTAGCTGCTGCTACTACTGAATAACCTAACGTAGCAGGCGTGAGAGAAGCGTCTGAGCGGGGTCCCCACCACTGGTTTTCAGTGGGAAAGGAGGCTCGGTTGGAATGGCTGTATCCCTGAAAACCGGATGCTTCCGGGATCTCTGACCTGCTGAGGGTGCTGCTACTGTAAGGAGAACATGGCATGATGATGCCACAGATTCAGTGCTTTGCATGTTGGGAATTAAAAGCCCTCTCCAGAGGCCTGACCTAAGAAGCCCACTTCTTTGATGCAACATTGTCTTAATGTATTTGGAACCCATCCACTCCAATTATACCAACGTTATGATGGTGAGAGGAAGAACTACTGAATATTAATGTATCCACCATCTCCAAAAAGGTGGCGTCACGCCATTAGAGAAAATGTAATTAACAGACAGGGTTTAGCTAATAGTGGTTCATCTAAAGGCATTGGAGGGTTTTCAGGGGGGGGGGGGGGTGTTAGCTGAATATGCACATTTCTGGATACCTCCCTTCAAAATCGGATCAGAGGCCTGGAACCCTGAAGGTTGGCAAAGTGTCATCCGGTGATATCTAGAAAATTCAATCAGGACTTATGTGTTTTCCCTTAATTTATCCACACGCCGAGGACTCGTTGCTATTATCATGCGGGAAAACATTTGTTGTTGCTTGATTCTGCTAATGGGAGTGCGTTAGAATATGAAATGTTGAACGTTATTGAAATTAGTCTTAATTGCTGATGGCACCTCAGGTTAATTTATATTCCCTCGGTATGAAGTGTGTGTGTGTGTGTGAGAGAGTGCATGCATGTGTATCTGTGTGAGCATGTCTGTGTGTGGCGGCTAATATGTGAGAGTAGCTGTGCTATTTTCACTCTTTAGTCAGGGAGGGGGGCGGTGTTAATGGAAGATGTGCTGTACTACAGGCGGGCGTGTGTGTACTGACTATGTGATGATGAGTATAGTGTTCTCCACTCCTGTCTCCATCGTCTCAACCTGCCAGTCTCTAACATGCAGCAGGAGTCTGAGGGAAATGCCCTCCACTTCTTAACAGGCAAATATACCACCACCTCAGACAAGGCCCAACATCAAACATACCGCAAATATGTCTACTTTTCCCCAAGTAGGAAAACGAAGCACAAACAGTTGACTATTAAAGTTTTTCACTGTCGTTCTTGCCATTTAATTATTGCTGTTGACTAGTTTTTATTTCCACTTAGTTCTCCATCAAAGAATGGCCCTTAATTGCAGAGGAGGAAAGAGGCTTTGATTTTTGTAGAGGCCTTACACTCCCAGCTTTTCACATGTCATTTGGATAAAAAGATGGAGGTGAAAGAGAGTGGGTCTCCCACTCTAGATTTGAGAGTGACAGAGCGAAGAAGAGAGACCGAGGAGTCAGTTCTTTGTCAGTTCTTTGGTTACATAAAGCGCACATAAATTATGACGGGGCAACCGCAACAACAGTCAATCCACATTGTCACTATATATATATATATATCTATCCATGTCAATTATAGTGGAAAAGTTAGGGCTGAGCAGACCATCCATGCGAAAGAAGTGGCTTTGGCTGAAATATGCAGAAGTGGGAATCTAACCTATCTGTGGCAATTATCCAATGTGGGACAGGTCAAAATGATCATAATAATGGAAAATTTTCTGAAGCAGAACAAAGGCATAAATGTGCAAATCAATGCAGAGCAGTGTAACGGGCCTCTGTCGCCATAGTAGAAGATTGTCGTTGTCTTTACACGCCATACATTATTATTATACGGAATACAGATGTAGGATCTTAATTTGAGCCAGTTTGCTACAGCAGAAAAATAATCCTGCAGCAACAGGAAATACGAATTTTAAGGGAAAATCGTCTGAATTTTCAAAGTGGATTTTGCGAACTTCAGAAGCCATTTTAAACCTCAAATACACTACAAGTTTAAAATGTCCTGCATTGCAGTAAAGTTCTCCTGCAACATGGTAATCAAATGAAGACCCTACCTCTGTATTGTGACCTGGTGGTTGTTATGAACCAGGAAATATATTGTTGAGGTCACCCCTACAATACTCACTGTTATTCTGTGTTGTTAATTCGCCATGCTTCATTCCCCAAAATGGCCATAATTGATCAAACTTGAGAATAAATTGACGAACTGTTTCTTTTATAAAAACTCATTTTATTCTTGATTTCCCCATAGGGAAACCATGTTGTTGAAATGTTTTTCACCAGCAACCTCACTCCCTCCTCTCTTGTTTCTCTTTTGGAAGGGGTGACCTTGAAACAAATGCGTCAAATGTTCCGAGGGAAACGCTTTGATACACGGACTTTTCATTTCCACTGACCCATTTATAGAATCTGCAGGGTATCTCGAGAAACCTCACAGAAACGATCGCCCTCCGCGGTCCTAGGTGGATGCCTATCTGTGCGAAAGGACTTAAAAGATCTTACAAACAGGCTTTGTACGTACATAGATTTTTTAAAGGCTTTTTTGTTGTTGACTGCACCGGAGATTGGTGTATGAGCATTGACCAGTTATTTATATATACACTAGATGGCCGATAGGGGGAGCTGTGTTGAAGGCACCGCGCCTCCATCTTGGTAGCCTCGTATGAACCGTCCTGATCTCTCAAGCTTACATTCTATTTCGCTACACGGATACAGTCTGGACACGACCAGATGCAAACCGTTTGAGCCCCTCCCTCTTCTCCCACCATTTGGCCGGAACAATCAGCGTCCTCTGATAATCTGTGGGGGTGGTTTAGCTGATGACGACAACGATAAGCGCCTGTAGTCGAAGTCAAAACATAACAACAATGGCTTCTCTTGAGGTTGGTGTTGGAGCAGTTATATCAGAACTGGAGGGCATAACTTAATTGAAAGAACAGCAAATAACTGCATTGAAGACTTTTCTTGGGAGATGTTTCGTTCTTTTCCTGATAACTCTGCTGGTAGTCAAGAAAATGGAATGAATCGAACGTTTGTCATATACTCATGGTAAATATAACTACATTTGATGTCAAACAAGCCTGCGCTATGTTGAATTGGACTCCTTACGTTAGCTAGCTAGTAGTGCATAAGTAACAGACCTTAAAGATAATAAGCTAGTTAGCAAATTTTAGCTGGTAGCTATATGCCTTGCTCTAAACTAACGTTACGGAAAATAATAGACAGTATGATGACTCGGGTTTGCAAGCCCATACCTATGGATGTTATACGTTCTGATCTAGACTCTTGTGTTGGATCTGATTTACTTCCAACCAGGTGTGTGGGTGCAAAAGGGGAGCCAGCCTTCAGAGATTACTTTGAAAAGTTGGGAGAACTCTGATCCATTGCCGAAGAGGCTAAGTAAAAATGTCTACCAAATAAAACCAGTGCCAGTTTATGTTCTGGGACCATATTCATAAAGTGTCTTAGTGTAGGAGTGCTGATCAAGTATCAGGTCCCCCCTGTTTGTAACTTCTGAAATATACACCCTGGTAATTTTCACTTCCTTCTCAACCCTGTCCTGTAGCACTCACATTCAAGAGAAAGCTTCAATTCCCCATAATTTAGCAGGACAACATCTCTGTCATGCTGCGTTGCGAGCCTCTAGGGTCGTGTTTACACTTGACACTTACATGTGACTGCTGCTATCAGAATACGAAGATGGCATTGAAAAGACGGGTCTAGACGCACAAAAGACGCTTTGTGGTCAGATTGTGTTCAGATTTGGCTGACCACTTCAGGAAGGGGTCAGGGATGCATTGTGTGCAGATTCTCCCTCAGTCTGGATGCAATCAGGCTACCGAAAGCACATACATTGGGCAACATCAGCATTCCTCCCACAAGTCTCCAGGAAACTTTTGTTTTGGGACCGAGAGACACCTTTTCATTATAATGTTGGAGGAAATATGTTCTTAGTGTGTGAGGACTGTGTTTGCTGGCCTCATAAATGTGAGCCAGCTAACTAATATTTAGAATAACAATGTTTTGTTTGGCTAGAGATGCTAACCCGTTTGCAATCGCTTTAGCGTTGCTTGCTAGCTTGCTGGCTAGCTACAGAGGTTAGCTATCTAGTTAGCTACAGTACTTTGCTGCTGCCATCAGTTGTTGTGTTGTTATTATATTTGGTATATTCCACCGTTTGTAGAATGCATACTGGCATTTGAATATAGAGCGGAAAAATGGAATCCAGACGTGTACAGTACCAGTCAAAAGTTTGGACACACCTACTCATTTAAGGGTTTTAATTTATTTTTACTATTTTCTACATTGTAGAACAATAGTGAAGACAGCAAAACTATGAAATAACACATATGGAATCATGTAATAAGCAAAAAATCTTGAACAAATCAAAATATATTTTTGATTTTTGGAATGCTTTTCCAACAGTCTTGAAGGAGTTCCCACATATGCTGAGCACTTGTTGGATGCTTTTCCTTCACTCTGCGGTCCAACTCATTCCAAACCATCTCAATTGGTTTGAGGTTGGGGGATTGTGGAGGCCAGGTCATCTGATGCAGCACTCCATCACTCTCCTTCTTGGTCAAATAGCCCCGACACAGCTTGGAGGTGTGTTTTGGGTCATTGTCCTGTTGAAAAATAAATGATAGTCCCACTAAGCGCAAACCAGATGGGATGGCGGATCGCTGTGGTAGCCATGCTGGTTAAGTGTGCCTTGGTTAAGTGTGCCTTGCTGTCACCAGCAAAGCACCATCACACCACCTCCTCTGTGTTTCACGGTGGGAACCACACATGTGGAGATAATCCGTTCACCTACTCTGCGTGTCACAAAAATCTCTAATTTGGACTCATCAGACCAAAGAACAGGTTTCCACCAGTCTAATGTCCATTGCTCGTGTTTCTTGGCCAAATCAAGTTTCATCTTCTTTTTGGTGTCCTTTGGTAGTGGTTTCTTTGCAGCAATTCAACCATGAAGGCCTGATTCACGCAGTCTCCTCTGAACAGTTGATGTTGACATGTGTCTGTTACTTTAACTCTGTGATGCATTTATTTGGGCTGCAATCTGAGGAGCAGTTAACTTGAATGAATTTATCCTCTGCAGCAGAGGTAACTCTGGGTCTTCCTTTCCGGTGGCAGTCCTCATGAGAGCCAGTTTCATCATAGCGCTTGATGTTTTTTGCAACTGCACTTGAATAAACTTTAAAAGTTCTTGAAATGTTCCATATTGACTGACCATCATGTCTTAAAGTAATGATGGACTGTCATTTCTCTTTGCTTTTTTTGAGCTGTTCTTGCCATAATATGGACTTGGTCTTTTACCAAATAGGGCTATCTTCTGTATACCACCCCTACTTTGTCACAATACAACTGATTGGCTCAAACGCATTAACCTCTCTAGGGTACGTGGGACGATAGCGTCCCACCTCGTCAACAGCAAGTGAAACTGCAGGGCGCCAAATTCAAAACAGAAATCCCATAATTAAAATTCCTCAAACATACATGTATTTTACACCATTTTAAAGATACACTTGTTGTAAATCCAGCCACAGTGTCCGATTTCAAAAAGGCTTTATGACGAAAGCAAACCAAACGATTATGAGAGGAGTCACAAAAAGCAGAAATATAGATAAAATTAATTACTAACCTTTGATGATCTTCATCAGATGACACTCATAGGACTTCATGTTACACAATACATGTATGTTTTGTTCGGTAAAGTTCATATTTATATCCAAAAATCTGAGTTTACATTGGCGCGTTATGTTCAGTAGTTCCAAAACATCCGGTGATTTTGCAGAGAGCCACATCAATTTACAGAAATACTCATAATAAACATTGCTAAAAGATACAACTGTTATGCATGGAATTTTAGATCCACTTCTCCTTATTAATGCAACCGCTGTGTCAGATTTCAAAAAAACTTTACGGAAAAAAGCAAACCATGCAATAATCTGAGTACGGCGCTCAGACAACAAATCAAGCCAAACAGATATCCGCCATGTTGGAGTCAACACAAGTCAGAAATAGCATTATAAATATTCACTTACCTTTGATGATCCTCATCAGAATGCACTCCCAGGAATCCTAGTTCCACAATAAATGTTTGATTTGTTCGATAAAGTTAATAATTTATGTCCAAATAGCTCCTTTTTTGATGTATAGAATCAATCTTTAGGATGTTTTTAACGTAAATCTTCAATAGTGTTCCAACCGGAGAATTCCTTTGTCTGTTAGAAATGCAATGGAAAGCAAGCTAACTATCACAGTAGAAGCATCAAACAAGGTTCTAAAGACTGTTGACATCTAGTGGAAGCCGTAGGAAGTGCAACATGACCCCATTTCCACTGTATCTTGGATAAGCAAAGAGTTGAAAAACTATAAACCTGAAAATACTGCCCCCTACCCCAAAGAAGTTAAGAAGGAAATATATTCCAGAAATATACCTTTTAACAGGTGTGCCTTGTTATTGAAATGCATTCCAGGTGACTACCTCATGAAGCTGGTTGAGAGAATGCCAAGAGTGTGCAAAGCTGTCATCAAGGCAAAGGGTGGTTACTTTGAAGAATCTCAAATATAATATATATTTTGATTTGTTTAACACTTTAATGGTTACTACATGATTCCATATGTGTTATTTCATAGTTTTGATGTCTTCACAATTATTCTACAATGTAGAAAATAGTAAAAATAAAGAAAAACCCTTGTATGAGTAGGTGTGGTTGAAAAACGAGTTTTAATGACTCCAACCTAAGTGTATGTAAACATCCGACTTCAACTGTATTTATGGAAAGTTATACAGATAAAAGCAGAAATAAAGTTTTACTGATAAATACAAAGACAGATCAATAAGAAATATTTACTGACAATATTAGTTGATTTAGCCTGCTCCTGCTAACTCCCAATCACTGTCTACCTCAGACAGGGTTTTGATGGTCAGACTAAGCCAAGCATATCCCAAGCTAGCCTGGCACCCAAGTTGTTTCAAATCAAACAGGAACATTTCTCCACTCCTTCAATTTGGACCTCATTCACTCCCACAACTCACTGTACTTCACTTTTGAGACAATTGTTCTGTTAAAACCAGGGAATGCTGTGAGCTCTCTGGCTGGTTGGGTTTTAAACAGCTCTGCTGTTCAAAACCCGGACTGGCAAGCAGCATGATGGATGCCCCTGGACTTTGATGCCTCTAACTTAGTGTCTGTGGTGTCCATCAATTCCTTGTGGACACCAATGGACTTGCTAATCCTGTCTGCTGCTTGCTCAGTCATGTTTGGACCTAGGCCCTTCAAAAATGACTTCAAGAAGTTGTTGATGTGTTCCAGGTGTAAGTCAAGGGGTACATTCTTTCCCTTCCCATTCCAGAACCTGTTCCAGGTAAAACTGTGCCAACTGAGGGGAAAGAGGGGCATTGACAGCAGAAGAGTACTGTAGGCATATTGGCTTTTGACCATAGGCCTTGTAGAACAACAGAGCTACAGTCTATATAACCTCAACAACACCTCCCCATCTCCCTCCTTCAATGCATCCTGCATGTGGGACAGAAAGAAGCTGAGTCTGAGCCTCATAATGTTGTTTATTTGTTGTACCCCTCACTAGACCAGGGTGTGTTCATTACGGAAACCGTTAACCGTTTAAGAACCAAACGAAATGGGGAGGGACCTCCCTGAATTTGTCCAGTAGAAACTATCGTTTGCATTTTATGTTTGGAGTAATCGGTTTCTGTTGCAAAACGTTTTGCAACAGAATCGACATAATGACACCACTGGTTGCATCTGGCACTAAATCTACCAAGTCATGATGTTTTTTCTCACGGTTCTCCCTTGCGTTGCTGTATGTGAGATGCAGAGATGCTTCCCCAGTAGAGGTTGGCCTCTGTTAAGACAAATCAAAAAAAGTTTAATAAAGACCATGATAAATACATATTTGTTAATGCAATCGACAAAAGAGCTATGACACAGTTGAAGTCGTAAGTTTCCATACTTAGGTTGGAGTCATTAAAACATGTTTTTCAACCACTCCGCAAATGTATTGGTAACAAAATATAGTTTTGGCAAGTCGGTTAGGACATCTACTTTGTGCATGACATAAGTAATTTTTCCAACAATTGTTTTCAGACAGATTATTTCACTTATAATTCACTGTATCACAATTCCAGTGGGTCAGAAGTTGACTGTGCCTTTAAACAGCTTGAAAAATTCCAGAAAATGACGTGATGGCTTTAGAAGCTTCTGATAGGCTAATTGACATCATTTGAGTCAATTGGAAGTGTACCTGTGGATGTATTTCAAGGCCTACCTTCAAACTCAGTGCCTCTTTGCTTGACATCATGGGACAATCAAAAGAAATCAGCCAAGACCTCAGAAAAAAATTGTAGACCTCCACAGTCTGGTTCATCTTGGGGAGCAATTTTCAAACGCCTGAAGGTACCACGTTCATCTGTACAAACAATAGTACGCAAGTATACACACCATGGGACCACGCAGCAAGGAGACGCGTTCTGTCTCCTAGAGATGAACGTACTTTGGTGCGAAAAATGCAAATCAATCCCAGAACAACAGCAAAGGACCTTGTGAAGATGCTGAAGGAAACAGGCACAAAAGTATCTATATCCACAGTAAAACGAGTCCTATATCGACATAACCTGAAAGGCTGCTCAGCAAGGAAGGAGCCATAGCCGCTGCTCCAAAACCGCCATAGAAAAGCCAGACTACAGTTTGCAACTGCACATGGGGACAAAGATCGTACTTTTTGGAGTAATGTCCTCTGGTCTGATGAAACAAAAATAGAACTGTTTGGCCATAATGACCATCGTTATGTTTGGAGGAAAAAAGGGTATGCTTGCAAGCCGAAGAACACCATCCCAACCGTGAAGCACGGGGGTGGCAGCATCATGTTGTGGGGGTGCTTTTCTGCAGGAGGGACTGGTGCACTTCACAAAATAGATGGCATCATGAGGAAAGAAAATGATGTGGATATATTGAAGCATCTCAAAACATCAGTCAGGAATTTAAAGCTTGGTTGCAAATGGGTCTTCCAAATGGACAATGACTCCAAGCATACTTCCGAAGTTGTGGCAAAATGGCTTAAGGACAACAAAGTCAAGGTATTGGAGTGGCCATCACAAAGCTCTGACCTCAAGCCTATAGAACATTTGTGGGCAGAACTGAAAAAGCGTGTGCGAGCAAGGAGGCCTACAAACCTGACCCAGTTACACCAGCTCTGTCAGGAGGAATGGGCCAAAATTCACCCAACTTATTGTGGGAAGCTTGTGGAAGGCTACCCAAAATGTTTGACCCAAGTTAAACAATTTAAAGGCAATGCTACCAAATACTAATTGAGTGTATGTAAACTTCTGACCCACTGGGAATGTGATGAAAGAAATAAAAGCTGAAATAAATCATTCTCTCTACTATTATTCTGACATTTTACATTCTTAAAGTAAAGTGGTGATCCTAACTGACATAACACAAGGAATTCTTACTAGGATTAAATGTCTTGAATTGTGAAACTAAGTTTAAATGTATTTGGCAAAGGTGTATGTAAATTTCCGACTTCAACTGTATTTCAGCATCATAAAAAAAATAAGTATATTAATGACATGGTAAACCAATTGAAAAGGTATCATCATTTTGTTTTATAGAATAGGAATAAGTTCTCATATGGACATTTTCAAGCATTTCATTTTTACTTATTCACTATAGCTAGCTAGGAAGCGAGCTGCTAGATAGGAGTTCAACACAACAATGACAATTGGGAAATCGATCCATCCCATTTTCTTGACTACTTGCAGAGCTAGCTGGTAAATCAAGCTCTTGGCGAACCCATCTTCTCCAATGAGAAAAGCCTTCAAATACAGTTATTTGCTGTTCTTTCAATGAAGTTAGTTCTGATATAACTGCTCCACCACCAACCTCCTCAAGAGCCGCCATCTTTTTTATGGTTATATTTTTTTTCTTCAGCTACAGGCACTTTGTGTTTGTCGTCATCAACTAAACCACCCCCACAGATTATCAGATGACGCTGATCGGTCCGGCCATATGTTGGGAGGAGAGAGAGGGGCTCTGGTCGCTTACAGACTATCTGTGTAGCGAAACCAGGATGGTTCATACGAGGCTACCAAGATGGAGGCGCGGTGGCTTCAACACAGCGCACCCTATCAGTCATCTAGCGTATTTTATAAATCATTGGTCAATACTCATACACCCCCGCACCTCTCTGATTCAGAGAGGCTGGGGTTGGGTTAAATGCGGAAGACACATTTCAGTTGAATACATTCAGTTGTGCAACTGACTAGGTATTTTCCTTTCCCTTTCCTTTCCATCTCTGTGTCTCTATCCAGCCAACCCCAGGTGCAGTCTGGTGAAAAAATGCCTTTAAAAAAAATCTATGTACAGAGCCTGTGTGTAAACATCTTTTCAGCCCTTTCGCGCAGATGATGAAGGCATCCACCTGGGACCGCGGAGGGAGATCGTTTCTGTGAGGTTTTCTAGAGAAACCCTGACGATTCTATAAATGGGATCATTGGAAATGACAAGTCTGGGCATCAAAGCATTTCCTTCTCTGCACTCCCCCCACCATTGTAAAAACCATATTTGGTTACATTCGTTTTTACCACATTCTATTAGAACCTTAATGCAGCGGTCCTCAAACTAGGGGTCGCCTATGATATGAAAATGATTTCCTAAATACAAAATTTTTTTCATAATATTGTCATGGGAGAAGGTTGTACTTGACCGTTGCACTTGAATCATTCTCGCAGTAAATGGCTAGGCCTGCTACGCTATGAAACCACACACTTTTGCAG
The DNA here is from genome assembly GCF_016432855.1 of Salvelinus namaycush. Taxonomy (NCBI): domain Eukaryota; kingdom Metazoa; phylum Chordata; class Actinopteri; order Salmoniformes; family Salmonidae; genus Salvelinus; species Salvelinus namaycush. Next base: position 12,099,992 of record NC_052312.1, read on the forward strand.
AGGCTTGTATATTACCGGCTGCAATTGATATGGTGAAGGCAATGTGTGGGGAGGTTGAGGCACATAAACTCACATCAATACCTTTGTCAGGTAACACTGTTAAATGAAGAATTTCTGCTATTGCTAGAAATCAAGAGGAGACTGACTGAACGACTGATTTGAACGACAAACTCCCCAGTTTCTGCTGTCCAAATGGACGTTAGCTGTGAGGGCCGAGATGCCCATGCATTGACTTTGGGGGATACTATTCACAAGGACATATTGTTCTGTCTCACGATTCCAGAGCATGAAACGGCACAGAGGATGTTCAATGTGCTGTGTGGCTATAATGACGAAAAACATTTATTCCATGGGATTGAATGGTGGGCTTTTGCACAGTTAGGGCTCCATCTATGGCGGGATGGTGGGCAGGCCTCTGCACTCTAGTTATGAATGTGTCTCCCTCTGCCATATGGACACATTGTATGATACACCGAGAGCAACTGGCGGCAAAAGAGCTGAGCACAGAACTGCAGCAGGTAATTTGAATTTAAACCTCATCAAACACACCCACTACGCACTCCTGTTTGCAAAGCTATGTGGAGATATGGGATCAGGGAATGACAACGTTCTATTTCACACCGAGGCTTGGTGGTTATCGAGGCGGAGTGTTGGAATGATTTTTCGCATTGAGAGAGGAACTGTTGTCATTAACAAAGGATGTAAAAAAAAAAAAAAGGAAAAAAAAAGACTTGGTTGACTTTGTAATGAAAAGAAAATGGCTCCTTGCCTATGTAACGGACGTATTTGGTAAACGTGACCCAAGCATGCAAGGGAAAAACAAAATGTCTACAGCTTAGTGACCGACTCAGTGGATTCAGAGGTAGGGGCCTCCCGGGTGGCGCAGTGGTCTAGGGCACTGCATCGCAGTGCTAGCTGCGCCACCAGAGTCTCTGGGTTCGCGCTCAGGCTGGGCTGGGTTCGCGCCCAGGCTCTGTCGCAGCCGGCCGCAACCGGGAGGTCCGTGGGGCGACGCACAATTGGCATAGCGTCGTCCGGGTTAGGGAGGGTTTGGCCGGTAGGGATATCCTTGTCTCAGTATGTAAAATGTAATAAAATGTATGCACTCTACTGTAAGTCGCTCTGGATAAGAGCGTCTGCTAAATGATTAAAATGTAAATGTAAATGTAATGTAATTATTCTTATTGGAGCGAGTCTTTCAAAAGCGAACCATACCCCCTTCCCTCAGCTGTGCGTGTTTCTAACAGAAAACAGCATCAGGACGTGTCCCATATGAGTGATAAGTCCTCACCTCCAACGTTTGGAAGAGCACTTTGGGTCCTGCTTCCCAATCCGTTTGACTGTGATCCTGGCTCAGTTGACATGCTGGTAAGTGAAATCGAACAGCTGATCGAGCTGTCATGTGACCTAATGCATTCACGGGTCATTACAGAAGAGTTTTGGTTCCTGACTTGAAGGTAATACCCTGCCGGCTTAGCATTGATGCCGTGTTCAAAACAACTGGGAACTCTGGGGGGGAAAAATGAGCTCCGACTGGGAAAAATCGTTTTGAATGGTCATCCAAATCGGGAACTCGGGCCTCTTTCTAGAGCTCTGACTTTCCGACCTGAAGATCATGGACGTCATGATTTGACCTCGTTCCCAGTTGTCTTGAAAGCACCATAAAACTCATGGTACCCATCGCCAGCTCATAGCTGTGTTGTCTGCATTAAAACCAAATGTCAATCCAGGTTGGATGTGAGAGCGGAAATGAGGTGCGCACTGACTTTGAGCAGCTCCGACTCGGCATGCTTCAAGCACACCCATCTCATTAGTGGTGGTCAGATAAGAGACATTATGTCAGACTCATTATGTCAGTCATTGACTGTCATAGCCCGACATTAAAAGTATGTGATGGTGAGTTGAGAAGACGATCAAACACTGTTTGTTTTTCAATTGACTGCCATAGTCCCAAATAAAAAAACGAAACATTGGCTGTTAATTACATACTTTTTTTCACATTGTTTGGGTCGGGACATTTTTCAGTTAACAAAATGGGATTGTGGGCCAAAACAGTTTTGGGAACCCCTTAATGCATACTTTTGAATTATATTATTCAAGCTAAACCTAAAAAATATATAATTTCTAGAGATTACTAATGTTACTGTCTCCAATACAACACATGAAAGAGAAGTCCAGACTTCAGTCAGCTGGAGCAGAGGAAAGGAGAGGAGGTGGGGGGGAGCGCAATGCTAAGTTCAAGCTTTAATTCATAAATCTTTGTAGATGTCTTACATTGTGCGGCTGTGAACATGCGGGGGAAAAAAGAGAGCGAGAGAGGGGGGAATCATTTTCCACCGACTGGACAGGCGCGCTTGGAACACCTGCTGGATTTGTCCTGGCTGTCGGGTCCGTGGGACTCGGCAGATGACCTCGGAATAATTCATTTCACACCTCTTCTGTGGCAGCCAGCCTCTCCTCTCCTCCCTCTCCTCTCTTTCATAAGAAAAGCATTGTTAGCCGCGCTTTAGCTGAGAGCCAGGGGAATCACTTTGAAAGTCGGCTAATATCTCTTACTGTCAAAGCACTCCCTCTGAAAGACTTAAGGCACTGCTTTGCGATGACTCCTTCTATCTACTTGTGGTGGAGGCCAGGCCTTTTCACAACTGGAAAGGGAGGAAAAAAGTTCTGTGTGCCACTAAAAACGCCAACTTATTCCAAAGACAAAACTAATCGCGGAATGTGTCAAAATCAATTCTGGAAGTTTCCTCCATAATAAGTTAGGGCGAAGTAATAGATTTTTATTCTGGTGAGGTAGTTCCTGTGGATGTCTAGGACAGTTTTATGGAGCCATTTGCGACAGAATTTAGCTGGCATTGTAGCTGTGTAATGGCCCAAGCGCCATTCTCCATAAAAAAAATTGGGTCTGCAGACAAAAATAGCAGGTACAGGCGAAGTTAAGACAGAGAGGGGGGGAAAAGGGTAAGAAGAGAAACCTCAACAATAACACGCAACCTGCAAACTGTCACTTTCCTCTCCCCTCAATGGGAGACAGCTGCTCTGCCTGGCTATTCCCGGGAGATTTTGATGTATTTTCCCTCTCTGAGGAAGCAATGACTCCTTGACTTTAACACAGCATGGAGCAACGAGAGGCCTTGCAGCATTTATAAAGAAATGAGCCGAAGAGTTACAAGTGGTCTTTTGAAGTCAAATACATACAATAGGACTGGGATAGTGATATTTCATTTGTGCCTGCCCTGTGTAAGTGGACATGGTACAATATGGCTGTACATTAGTGAGGGTTTGAAAGTAATACTGAACATGGCAGTAGTTTATAAGGTAGAGTAGCACTGTTGATGCAGTACGGAGACTCAACTAAAGGGCTGTTTGGATTGGACCAATCTGACCTTCATGTTGAACATGATTGAAATTGATCTGTAAATATATTCCAGAATTGACTTCTATCCACTGACTACGAATGCACTGCCAACTACCAATCAAAGCAGTTCACAAACACCGACCTAGGGCCTTTCGATACATAGAATTGATTACGTATTTTTATTTTATTTTAAATTGAACGTTGTCTTTATGGTCTCATCTTCTTCTGTGCTGTGTGCACTGTGCACCTTCCTACTCACGCACAGACACAGCCCCTCCTCCTGACACCAAGCCCCTCCTCCTGACACTCACAACAACAACCACAAAAGATAACTTCAGCTCTGACAACAAACAGTTTAAACTCGCTAATTGCATTTGAGATTTGGTCGAACAGAATCGGTCATATGGACACCGAAACGCTTAAAGACATTATTTTACTATAATGGAGAAGATAACTTTTCTAACGATACAATTTTTAAGACTGAACTCCAAAAATGTACAACAGAGCAGACCCTGTTAAGACAAGTGTCAATGAACATGATTGTGGAAAATGTATGCTCAGTTTTTGTACTACTAGCAGCATTGTCATCTGCTAGCTGTCCAATCTGTGTTTTATAAATTTGCATAGTGCATAAAAATACAAATTTATATAAGGAATTGGCAACTTGTTCTCATTCTGAAAAAGGAGGGTGTATTCAACTGTTCTACCTTGTTAGCGAGCAAATAGATCCAAGTTGGCGTTAAATATAAAGATTAGCTGGCTTCTCACTAGCATGTGGGCTTGTGCTTGAGAGATTGTTTGAAACTTGTGTTCATTTTCAATAATGCCTGCTACAAGTAGCTGGTCATTATTAGTGCATGGTTCTGGTTAAATTTGTAACAGAAAAATGCATTTTCACAGACATACTTGAAATGCAGATCAGTGATTTATAGCAAAAAAGCAGGTTAAACTATTTTGATAAAATAAATTATTAGAGTATAGACCTTTTTTAATTGCGCAAACAAAGTCTAGATATGTAAAGATTATGTCAAAAAAAAAAATGGAGATATGATTTTTAGGACACATCGCCCAGCCCTACATCGACCACACAACTCATAACTGTAGCACATTTAGTCAGCGCATGCAAAAACATCTCCCGAGACAAAATTAGGCCAAATATCTGTACCAACCTGCTGGATTTCGATGTTTGTTTCTCCTGCCATCATTTTGTCTGTCAACCCTCTGGCATGTTTTCAGAAAACTGTGATCAGTGACATTGGAAAGAGAACTAATTAGTTAGGACTATCTTTGCAATATTGGAGCTGAATTTGTGTAATTCAATGAAACACAGAGAGGTGTGCCCTGGTATTCCTTCAAGAACTCTCAAGCAATCATTTAATAATGTATGCTACAGCAGGATACTAAGGCTCAGTACAGGAGATTACTGTAGACCTGATGACCCCGTCTTCCATGAAAAATGTACTTCTCAGATATTGAGAAGACTACGCTTTATTTAGACTTTATTCAGATCATGTTTGGGAAAATTATTTGAAAATTATTTGATAGGCCCATGTTTGAAGTGTTGTATTTAGGTTTTATGTTTCACAGATCCAGGCACATTTTGACAGTTCTAATTTAAATCTCAGAACAAACCAAATATGCCTCAGTGTCTTCAGTTTGATTCTATCTTTGTTTTAACTTGCCAAGAACTTTTCCCTAGTCTATTCGAGCCCATGTAGTTAGTTTCCATTGATGTTTGAAAGTTAAAACTGCAGCATTGCATCAGAACATGTTCTTCTCACGCTCACAAATTTGCTCTGCATTCACTTTGCTTTCTTTTTAAAGATATGACATGCGGCAACAATAATAAGAAAAAGCTCAAAATCCCTTTTGTGCTTTGGCAGATTTAATATCTGCCCATTTTCATATCGTCAAGTAAGTTATGTCCGCCATTTTGTTTCCAAATGAGTCACAGATGAAAATGACCAAGTTATACTGAGCGCTGTCACTTCGGTAATGAAGTTGGTCCAAACCATTTGTCTTGTTTGGTCACGGTTTTCCCCATTAGTCATACCTCCTTGCCGTTAGCTCCTCAGGAGCTCCTTTCAACCCAAGGACACTTAGACTCTCCCTCCAAGTGAGACTGAGGCCCTCAAACACTCGAAGGGAGATGACACCGGTTAGAAGTGGGGACTGAGGCTGTCACCGACACCGTTGGGCTGGGGGGGGACTTATTATGGGGAGAGTTAGAGAAAGAAAGGGGAGGACAGGTGGGAAGAAAGACTTGGGAGGGGTGAGGAGGGATGGGGGTAAAGAGGGATAGAGACAGGAATAGTGAGGCAGACAGACAGTTTCAGGGACACCAGAATAGTGAAGGGCATGAAAGAGAAGGATGGAGAAATAGGTAGATGAGGATGCTAGAGGGATGGAGTAAACCCTCTCTCTCTGATACGGGCACAGTTTGGTTTGTCCCGTGACAGTGTAGAAGTAATAGGCTACTCAGTGAACAATAACTGCTTTGAGAAAGGCATGGGCAAGTAAAAAAAACAACTGTAAATGTAAAGTCTCTTTTAGTGAGCATATATCCGAAACGGATACGTTGATGGGGCCTGAGTCCCCTTTCAGTCTGAGAAGGCTTTTTAGGGCCGCTATGAGATATGGACATTCAGGGAAAGGCACCATTGTTTTCTTAAGGTCAGATATTGTGTCTGAAGTTTATGGTCATTGCACTCGAGGCCACTGGGAGCTCATATGCACGGACAAGTTAGTCCTGTGCACTACAGGAAGGCTAAAAATCAAGGAGGAACACTAAAACTGGCTTCAGGAAAACCTGGAGAAAGGAGGACTGGGTTTACAGTATACTGTACGTTTATGGCTGCTGGAGTGCGTGTTGTGTATATTCACTTTAATTACTATATCTGTATTTGCATTTGTATGTGCAGGTCCACACTTTTTAAGTACACGTGCGCATATGTGCACTTAGTGTGTGTAGTAGATGTGTTTTTGTGTGTGTGTGCTCCTGTGTGTCGTTAAATAAAGCGTAATGAATCTCACTGATCTGCATCCCCGAGTGCTGGACAGGGGCCACTGAGGTGTTATCTGCTGCCCTCGCAGATGCCAGGGGGCAGGCACCAGGGAGGGGACTAATTACCGGACAGCTGCCCAGCAACCCTCACCCTGCCCCTGGGGATAGCCGGCAGGCTCGCCTCTCTGTCCTCCAGTCCCCAGCCCTGGCCTCACCAGGCTCAGACTGACTCCATCAGAACACGGTGACAGTAGAGCCCAGGGGGTTGTTGGTCCACCCTTCAACCCCCTTCTCATTAACAGGGGACAGCCAGAACAGGCCCACTTGTCACCACACTGACACCCCAGTCATCCCATTAGAAATTAGGGCTAATTAAGCAATAAGGCACGGGGGGGTTTGGTATATGGTCTATACAGAGCCTTGGTAAAGTATTCAAACCCTTGACTTTTCACACATTTTGTTACGTTTCAGCCTTATTCTAAAATGGATTACATATAACAATTTCCTCAGCAATCTGCAAACAATACCCCATAATGACAAAGTGAAAACAGATTTTTAGAAATACCTTATTTACATAAGTATTCAGACACTTTGCTATGAGACTTGAAATTGAGCTCAGATGCATCCTGTTTCCATTGATCATCCTTGAAAGGTTTCTACAAGTTGATTGGCGTCCACCTGTGGTAAATGCAATTGATTGGACAGGATTTGGAAAGGCACACACCTGTCTATATAAAGTCCCACAGTTGACAGTGCATGTCAGAGCAAAAACGAAGCCATGAGGTCGAAGGAATTGGCTGTATAGCTCCGAGACATGATTGTGTCGAGGCACAGATCTGGGGAAGGGTACCAGTAAATGTCTGCAGCGTTGAAGGTCCCCAAGAACACAGTGACCTCCATCAATCTTAAATAGAAGAAGTTTAGAACCCCCAACCTTCCTAGAGCTGGCTGCCCGGCCAAATCAGGGGAGAAGGGCCTTGGTCAGGGAGGTGACCAAGAACCCAATGGTCACTCTGACAGAGCTCTAGAGTTCCTCTGTGGAGATGGGAGATACTTCCAGAAGGAAGCACTCCACCAATCAGGCCTTTATGGTAGAGTGGCCAGATGGAAGCCACTCCTCAGTAACAGGTACATGACAGCCCGCTTGGAGTTTGCTAAAAGGCACCTGAAGGACTCAGACCATGAGAAACAAGATTCTCTGGTCTGATGCAACCAAGATTGAACTCTTTGGCCTGAATGACAAGCGTCATGTCTGGAGGAAACCTGGCACCATCTCTACGGTGAAGCATGGTGGCGGCAGCATCATGCTGTGGGGATGTTTTTCAGCGGCAGGGACTGGGAGACTAGTCAGGATTGAGGGATGGATGAATGGAGAAAAGTACAGAGAGATCATTGATGAATACCTGCTCTAGAGCGCTCCGGACCTCAGACTCCCTGTTCACCTACGACTGCATGGCCAGGCACGACTCCAACACCATCATTAAGTTTGCAGATGACACAACAGTGGTAGGCCTGATCACCGACAACGACGAGACAGCCTATAGGGAGGAGGTCAGATACCTGGACAGGTGGTGCCAGAATAACAACCTATCCCTCATCGTGACTAAGGAGATGATTGTGGACTACAGGGAAAAGGAGCACCGAGCATGCCCCCATTCTCATTGACAGGGCTGTAGTGGAGCAGGTTGAGCGCTTCAAGTTCCTTGGTATCCACATCAACAACAAACTATCATGATCCAAACACACCAAGACAGTCGTGAAGAGTGCACAACAAAGCCTATTCCCCCTCAGGAAACCAGAAAGATTTGGCATGGGTCCTGAGATCCTCAAACGGCTCTACAGCTGCACCATCGAGAGCATTCTGACCGGTTGCATCACTGCCTGGTACGGCAATTGCTCGGCCTCTGACCGCAAGGCACTACAGAGGGTAGTGTGTACGGCCCAGTACATCACTGGGGCAAAGCTGCCTGCATCTAGGACCTCTACACCAGGCGGTGTCAGAGGAAGGCCCTAACAATTGTCAAAGACTCCAGCCACCCTAGTCATAGACTGTTCTCTCTACTGCATGGCAAGCGGTACCGGAGTGCCAAGTCTAGGACAAAAAGGCTTCTCAACAGTTTTTACCCCCCAGCCATAAGACTCCTGAACAGGTAACCAAATGGTTACCCGGACTATTTGCATTGTGTGCACCCCAACCCCTCTTTTACGCTGCTGCTACTCTCTGTTTATCATATATGCATGGTCACTTTAACCATACCTACATGTACATACTACCTCAATAAGCCTGACTAACCGGTGTCTGTATATAATCATGCTACTGTTTTTTCAAATGTCTTTTTACTGTTTTATTTCTTTACTTACCTACACACACACAAACACACACACACACTTTTTTCGCACTATTGGTTAGAGCCTGTAAGTAAGCATTTCACTGTAAGGTCTACACCTGTTGTATTCGGCGCACGTGACAAACTTTGATTTGATTTGGGGGCGAAGGTGCACCTTCCAACAGAACAATGACCCTAGGCACACAGCCAAGAAAATGCAGGAGTGGCTTCGGGCCAAGTCTCTGAATGTCCTTGAGTGGCCCAGCCAGAGCCCGGACTTGAACCCGATCGAACATGTATGGAGAGCCCTGAAAATAGCTGTGCAGCGACGCTCCCCACCCAACCGGACAGAGCTTGAGAGGACCTGCAGAGAAGAATGGGAGAAACTCCCCAAATACACATGTGCCAAGCTTGTAGCGTCATACTCAGGAAGACTCAATGCCGTAATTGCTGCCAAAGGTGCTTCAACAAAGTACTGAGTAAAGGGTCTGAATACTTACTTATGTAAATGTGATATTTCACATTTTATTTTTTATAAATTAGCAACAAATAGCTTCATTATGGGGTGTTGTGTGTAGATTTATGAGGGGAAAAAAGATTTAATACATTTTAGAACAAGGCTGTAACGTAACAAAATGTGGAAAAAGTCAAGGGGTCTGAACTTTACATCACCATCACTTAAGGAGAGAGCTGTCCATTACACGTCCACAAAAATCAGCTTTCCAAACGTTACTCTTTTTTGGTGAGTTCCCATTTATTGCGCATAGAAAACATAAATGGCTCCAAAACACATATTCCTATAGAAAAGGTGCAGAGAGATGCATTCTATTAGCTGTATCTGTGATACTGTAACAACTATGTGCTCTCCTCTCACCTGTGCTAACCTTTCCTTGACACCTGTGTACCTATATACACATGTGACCCATGACCCCAACATATAGTGCCCTCTAGTGTACAAAACAAGTAAATAACCCTTGACAGACAACACATACACAACACTTAAAAAGGCACCTACAGCACTGTATACAACAGCTAAGGGTTGTTCTTACACACGATGCAACGAGGAGTGCCTGGTTACATCGCGTAGCCGTGGTTTATTGGCCATATACCACTAACCCCCGAGGTGCCTTATTGCTTTTATAAACCGGTTGCCAACACACTCAGGCAATTTATTTATTTTTATTTAACCTTTATTTAACTAGGCAAGTAAGTTAAGAACACATTCTTATTTGCAATGACGGCCTGCCCCGTCCAAACCCGGATGACGCTGGGCCAATTGTGCGCCGCCCTATGGGACTCCCAATCACGGCCGGTTGTGATACAGCCTGGAATCGAACCAGGGTATGTAGTGACTCCTCTAGCACTGAAATGCAGTGCCATGAAAGACACATTTAGAAAAAGTAGTTCGGACAAAAGTATCGTTGCTAGACTCGTTGCTATGCAACAACCACAGGCTAGCTAGCTAGCTTACATTAACTGTATGCAAAAACAACATCTGCACCACTTCTAGAGTGACTAACACACGCCAATTATTTATTCATGTTCATATGAATGTTGCGATTTATTTCGCAAGACTAAAGAAAGTGTCCCATATTGTCGTTTGTTGTTGGCTTGCTCCACGTTGCTGGAAATGGATGGTGTTCTTTTAGCTGGGGGAGCTGCTTCTGTGTTGTCAGAGAATAGTGCTCCACCGCTTCCTCGCTTTCAGACTTGGCCTCCAGTAACTTTGTGTAGAGGTTTCGGATCTGTGTCAACTGACAGACATTATTTGTCATGCCCCTCTGTGTAAATCTGCAACATACTGGACATACTGGCTAATTTCAAGATCTTTGGCAACATTGTTGCGAGGGTGTTCACTCCCATCTGCTTTTTTGTGGACCTGAAACATATGAGAGAGAATAACGTTAGTTCGTTTCAGGTGGAGGGACAACACCGGGGTGTCGGAGGGAAGGAGGGATAGATGCTTCTTAAGCGAAGCTACCGGCAGAGGGGACCACCCGAACATGAATCCCCGTCCACTCTCCCTGTTGTTCTCCTGTGGGTCCTTGTGTTTTTTTTTGTGGGTTCGTTGAACGAGAGAGTTGTGTACTGTAGGCAATTCTCGTCTGTACATATTTTAAATTAGTCAGGTTTCAGCAAACAGTTTCCCTCCTTCCCCCAAAAGGAAGTTGAATGTCAAACCACACTTTGTTCACCAAACCCTCAGGTATTCCGGTGTCCTGAGCCTTGGATTGTTTGATGAGCTGCATCTGGTGTTCAGTTATGGGCAGCACCCCTCTTCAACTTTTTAATTACGCAGACAAACACATTGTTGCTCATTGTGAATTTGGTGTCCTCCTGTATATTCCATGCCAAACTGAGAGGTGGGTCGTTGATATGTCTGTTCAACCAGCTCTGAGTCCAGCGTAGCTGCTAATCCCATATTCTTTGCCATTTGTGTTTCTCACTGAACCATAAAAGTTCTGTCGGGTCTCGTTCAGCTCCGTTTTTGTTGTATTCCCAAACTCACAATGTATCCCTTTTTCCACGCACCCGTCAGTGAAGCAGGTTAGTGCCCACTTTGTTTATTTCACGGTGTTCTTTTGGTTTCGGTTTCTCTCAAGTTAATCTAAACACTTATTTTCTAGGTTTTCTGCATGCCGAGCTATTGCTGATGTAGCCAGTTTGTCAAATTGAAAAGGCGCAATGATATCAAGGTGAAAAGGCTAAACGTCATGGTATACGGTCTCACATACACACAGCTGAATGCTGTTTTATCCAATCAGCATCTAGTATCCAAACTAGCCTGTTTATAATGTAACTTAGACAACTGTGGCTGAGAGCGTCATTCTCGCTGAAGGAAGTTTTCCATAATAATACACTACGCCTATCTCCAGTGATGGCCACAGTCACACCATCAGGTGGTGGTTGGATGTTTTGGCAGTTTGAATGTGATTGTGCTCAATAGACAGTCTCTTCACCTTTGCCTCTTTCATTGTGGTCGAGGATATAAAGCTGTTATTGTAGGTATATGATTGACACATCCTTTGGTGTTTTGGGGAGTCCTTCACCCTTCGCTGAGATGGGTGCCAGGGTGGTTGTAAGAAAATTGAGGTTATTCCTGAAAGGGGGGTTGGCGGCGGGCTCAAAAATAGCATTTTGGAGAGTTTCAAACCAGAATCTGAGGCGATCCACCAGTCTGCCTCTCTCAGTGTTGGCATAAACATGGAGAGGAGCGAAAGGTTGAAATGATGCACCAGGAAAGCATTTGGCTCGGACGGGGGGGGGGGGGGGGGGGGACGGGAGGAAGTGCAACGCAATAATTATCGCCACAATAAAAATGATTAGAACTGCTTTTGACATTCTCGTTGCGAATAACTTCCGTTTAATTGCAATCACAATTTTTTATGCCAGTTTTATGTTCCATAGCTATAAGCTGTTTAAAGTTCAATAGCTATACTCTTTAAATCTCTTTCCAATTTCGAGAGAGAGAGACCCTCGCCATTAAGGGCTGGATGGCGTCTGTCCCTGACCAGGAGGAGGGCCCCGCGTGGCTCGGCTCAAGGCTAGTTAAGCTATTCAACCACAGCATCTGTTGCGGGCTAATGGATGTTAGAACCTCATAAACGTCATGAAATTGGACATTATCCCTTAATTAAAAGAACAGAGATGCATTACAATGATTACAGTGGCACTCTGGCGGACCGGCCGCCCGGCCCGCAACCCACTAATGTTTCTGGAGGACGCAGGGAGGAAGGCCGGGAGAACGGCCGGGAGGCAGGGTGTGGTGAGAGAAGGAGAGGAGGGGGATATTTTTAATGACTGGATGGCAGTCATGAGCCACAAGCTTTGGAGGGGCTTAGGGTAAGAAACCGGGGGTTTTAGCGTCTTCCAGAAACTTCTTCTCCTCAAAGTCCTCTTTGACCTTTGGGCCTACCTGGGACATGGTGTCAATAAAATCTCTGATGTTTTGTGGCCGTCTATTTTCTTCCGCCGCCGCCGTCGGTTCGTGAGCCCTTGATGATTATTTGAGTGTCTCCCACCTTCAGCTGGTAGTTATGGGTGCAGCATCAGGCCCGGTGAGAACAGCTGGGCCATAAACTGCATATAAAAACAAAGCGCGGCGCGCTTGTGTTCCACAGCACCTGGGCCAGCCGAGCGCAGTAAATACCAACTCCCCAATCAATCTCTCTCCTCCCAGTAAGACAACAGTGAAACCAGAAGAGAGGAACAGAGGGTGGGCCTCTAGCCCCACATGCAAACGACAGAGCACATTAAGCCACAACCTGGCGGTTTATTTACTCTGAGTCGAGGCCCTAGAAGTTGCTGCCGTCAAAAATTCCCTGAGAGAAGGAGTGCATGGAGGGATAGCGTGCATGGAGGGATTGGGAAGGTCACATGCGGCCTGTGCGAGAGCAACTGTTGTCGCCCGTCGAGTGTACCGTGGCGCGTAGGTAGGTGGGCGGTTGGTTGGCTGGTATGGACAGACTCGTTCATGTGATGCCAAACCCATTCACGCATACCTATCTTTACCTACAGCTGGCCCGAAGTAGACTCCGCCCATGTTTAATTTACGAGGCCACAGACCCATGTTGTAACACCCATGTCCAAGTGACCTTGGCGTTGGCTGTCATGCCAATAAACCCAACCACACACCCTATTTTAATGTATGCGTTCCCAGCAGATGGTTGCCCCAGTCACATGCTGAAAGTCAACCAGACTGGGATGTCTTTACATTTTGAAGTGACACAGTATCACTGACCCCCAACCTTTGGCCCAGTACGGTTCAGTTTTGCATAAGTCTTTGTGTTGCCATTGTGCTTTTCTTTCTGTAATATTTTTTTCCTTCTCTTTCTATGATGCATTTTTATGTTCAGAGATGTGTCAACTAGATGAATACAATACAAAGCCAACTCGAGGGATCTTTTATTTGGGTTGAATTCCCCACATTGAGAAAATGAATGAAAATGTGCCGCCGTGGCAATGCATCAACATAAAATATTGAAATAACGCGACCAAGGGCAAGTGGCATGTAATTTAACAACACTGTGCTGCCGAGAATGTGCTTCTGTGTCCCAGCGTTAGAGATTTTGCAGAAGGGCTTTCAGAAGGCATTTGTTTCAGGTTTCTTCCTCTCTCCTCCCGAGGTTAATTGCCTTTTTGGAGAAATTCGCATAGCGAGTGTTTGGTTTCTGCCGGCGTATTATTTATAACCCTTAGTTTCTGACAGGGAGGGTATTTTTTCCCCCCTTTTGCCCCAACTAAGATGATTGATTTATTCCGTTTAACCTTGATAAGGGAGGTAATAGAAAAACAAATTGTGGTATTGACACCGCTGTCTGGGATGGCACAGCTCGCTCAGGTGATGGAGAGGTTAGTCAGAGGGCACTCCGAGAGGAGGGGAGGCACACTGTACTTTGCTACATGACTGTGTCCCTCTATCCCTCCATCCCTCCAGACTCATCCCTCTGTTCCCTGGCCTCTGTGGCTTCCTTTGACTCGAAGCGAACCAACACGATGAAGCAGTGTGATGTGTCACACTGACACATCAAAAAGCCCAGCCAGTGTCTCTACTGGGCCTCATGGGATTTGAAGTCACTAAGGGATTGTTTAACCTCTTGGCAATAGGGGGTGCTATTTGCACTTTGTAATAATTTCGTTCCCAAATTAAACTGCCTCGTACTCAATTCTTGCCCGTACAATATGCATATTATTACTATTGGATAGAAAACACTCTCTAGTTTCTAAAACCGTTTGAATTATTTCTCTGAGTGAAACAGAACTCATTCTGCAGCACATTTCCTGTCAGGAAGTGAGATTTCTGAAATCGAGGTCCCTGTTCTAGGGTCAGTTTATAAGTCCCCATGTAAGCTATGGGGCTACATGCACTGCATACGCCTTCCTCTAGATGTCAGTAAACGGTGAGAATTTGAATGGAGTGGATTGCACCATCTGGGGCCCTATATAAGACCGTGGAACGGAAGTACCGTTCTTTTCAACGGGGCGCCTGGCGCAAGAGGGACATCACAATGGCGTCCTGAAACGCTTTCGTTTTAGCAGTTCTATATCTCCGGTCATGTTTTTATTCGTTATAGTTGTTAAAGACATCATAAGGTAGTTAATTTAAACCGACTTATAGCAGTTTATATCAGTTTATTGCGATTTTCTGGGATTTCTTTGTGACGCGCTATCAGGAGTTGGACACCTTTCCGGTACATAGCTATCGTTAGCTGCTATTTCTACAGGAGAAGGGGACATCTTTCAACCAAAAGACGATTGTTCTGGAGAAAGGACACCTTGCCCAAGATTCTGATGGAAGCTCAGCAAATAGTAAGCAGTCTTTATGCTGTTAATTCGTATTTATGTTGACCAATGTCAAATAATAATTCCGCCATGAATTTCGGTGCGGTCTCGCTTTAGCGCACGCTGTATTGCGCAGTAACGTTAATTTTAAAAATCTAACACAGCGATTGCATTAAGAACTAATTTATCTTTCATTTGCTGTCCAATCTGTATTTTTTAGTCAAGTTTATGATTACTTATCGATTAGAATAGGTGCCTTTCCCAAGATTTCTCCTGACATTTTCTTTGCAGCTTGGCTACTTTTCTCATTGTATAACCACGATTTGTGCCGCTAAATATGCACATTTTCGAACAAACTCTATATGCATTGTGTAATATGATGTTATAGGACTGTCATCTGAAGAATTCTGAGCAGGTCAGTGAAAAAATTAATATCTTTTGCTGGGTTATACGTTATCGCTATTTTTGGCTTGAATCAATGCTGTTGTGTGGTTTGCTATTGTGGTAAGCTAATATAATGCTATATTGTGTTTTCGCTGTAAAACACTTAAAAAATCTGAAATATTGTCTGGATTCACAAGATCTGTGTCTTTCATTTGCTGTACGCTGTGTATTTTTCAGAAATGTTTTATGATGAGTATTTAGGTAATTCACGTTGCTCTCTGTAGTTATTTTAGTCGCTTTGGTGAGAGTTGTGATGGTGGCTGCAATGGTAAACTATGATTTATACCTGAAATATGCACATTTTTCTAACAAAACATATGCTATACAATAAATATGTTATCAGACTGTCATCTGATGAAGTTGTTTCTTGGTTAGTGGCTATTTATATCTTTATTTGGTCGAATTTGTGATAGCTACTGATGGAGTAAAAAACTGGTGGAGTAAAAAAAGTGGTGTCTTTTGCTAACGTGGTTAGCTAATAGATTTACATATTGTGTCTTCCCTGTAAAACATTTTAAAAATCAGAAATGATGGCTGGATTCACAAGATGTGTATCTTTCATCTGGTGTCTTGGACTTGTGATTTAATGATATTTAGATGCTAGTATTTACTTGTGACGCTATGCTAGGCTATGCTAGTCAGCTTTTTTACTGATGGGGGTGCTCCCGGATCCGGGTTTGGGAGGAATTAGAGGTTAAGGGAGTATGCTTGAGATTTGATTAAAATCATTCACCAGTATCACCACCTTGAACATCACCATTGTCATGTCTACCATAGTCTTACTGTAGTTGTTTTGTCAATGCTATCATGACTTTGCGCCTTGCATCCAAAGCATGCTAGTTAGTCTACAAGGGCTGTGTTTGAGGAATGGTTAACCTCTGTGTGTCTATCCCGTGCCTGTCGGCTGGTTAAGCGCTGGGTGGTGTGATGCTATACCTACCCAGTAGAGGTCGACGACTATGATTTTTCAACACTGATACTGATTTTTGGAGGACCAAAAAAAGCCGATACTGATTAATCGGCCGATTTCTATATTTGTAATAATGACAATTACAACAATACTGAATGAACAATGAACACTTTTATTTTAACTTAATATAATACATAAATAAAATCAATTTAGTCTCAAATAAATAATGAAACATGTTAAATTTGGTTTAAATAATGCAAAAACAAAGTGTTGGAGAAGAAGGTAAAAGTGCAATATGTGCCATGTAAAAAAGCTAACGTTTAAGTTCCTTGCTCAGAACATGAGAATATATGAAAGCTGGTGGTTCCTTATAACATGAGTCTTCAATATTCCCAGGTAAGAGGTTTTAGGTTGTAGTTATTATAGAAATTATAGGACTATCTCTCTCTATACCATTTGTATTTCATATATATATTTGACTATTAGATGTTTTTATAGGCACTATACTATTGCCAGCCTAATCTCGGGAGTTGATAGGCTTGAAGTCATAAACAGCGCTGTGCTTCAAGCATTGCGAAGAGCTGCTGGCAAACGCAGTAAAGTGCTGTTTGAATGAATGCTTACGAGCCAGCTGCTGCCTACCACAGCTCAGTCAGACTGCTCTATGCAATATCAAATCATAGAGTTAATTATAATATAATAAACACACAAATACCAGCCTTAGGTCATTAATATGGTCAAATCCGGAAACTATCATTTCGAGAACAAAACGTTTATTCTTTCAGTGAAATACGGAACCACTCCATATTTTATTGAACGGGTGGCAACCCTAAGTCTAAATATTGCTGTTACATTGCACAAACTTCAATATTATGTCATAATTATGTAAAATTCTGGCAAACTAATTACGGTCTTTGTTAGGAAGAAATGGTCTTCACACAGTTCGCAATGAGCCACGTGGCCCAAACTGCTGCATATACTCTGACTCTCTGCTTGCACTGAACGCAAGAGAAGTGACACAATTTCCCTAGTTAATATTGCCTGCTAACATGAATTTCATAACTAAATATGCAGGTTTAAAAATATATACTTGTGCATTGATTTTAAGAAAGGCATTGATGTTTATGGTTAGGTGCGTTGGTGCAACAATTGTGCTTTTTTTTCGCGAATGCGCTTTCGTTAAAACATCAACCGTCTGGCGAAGTAGGCTGTGATTCGATGATACATTTAACAGGCACCGCATTGATTATATGCAAAGCAGGACAAGCTAGTTAAACTAGTAATATCATCAACCGCGTGTAGTTAACTGGTGATTATGTTAAGATTTATTGTTTTTAATAAGATAAGTTTAATACTAGCTAGCAACTTATTTTGGCTCCTTGCTGCACTCGTGTAACATGTGGTCAGCCTGCCACGCAGTCTCCTCGTGGATTGCAATGTAATCGGCCATAATCAGCATCCAAAAATACAGATTACCGATTGTTATGAAAACTTGAAATCGGACCTAATTAGTCGGCCATGCTGATTAATCGGTTGACCTCTACTTCCCAGTAGTCTCTACGTCTGGCAGCACCATTCATCTTAGGCTATATTTGTGTAAGGGATATGGGAAGTCATTTTATGTCCTTATCTTCCCTGTGGCATATGCTCATTCCACTTATCACACTTAACCTGAGCTTTGAAGTTCCGTCGACTCTTCTGTATCCACGTGAAGCCTCACAAGCCTTGACTATTGCCTATTGCCCAAGACCAATGGCAAAACCATCAAAGCCCTGTTATTTCCCCCGTTATAGGTTTTTTTCTGCAACTAAGACATCCAAGTGAAAAAGCAAGCTGACAACAGTCGAGCCATGAGATGGATGGTGTTCCATGGTAATTCTCCATAGTGGTCACCCTAGTCCCAATGTCTCTCTCCGTGTGGAACTCAGTTATAGGCGTTTGTTCATGTGATCTCCTTTATGGCATTTCATCTTTGTAGTCTGGTGAGGGATAGACTGCTAGGAAAACGTGTGTGTTCTTTAACTGATGATGTGTGTGTTCATGCTTTGAGGGGAGCAAACGTGTGTGTGTGTTAATTTGGGTGCAGCTCAGACCTCACGGGGGCAGCAGGTGTTTAAGAATGCTAAAGGAAATAAGAGAAGGGCTGGGAGGCCAGAGAAGGGTCATTGGGTAGAAGGGGCAGCTTGACTCTCCATGGAGTATCAGCTTGAATGGAGGGAGGGGACAAGGGACTAAGAGTAGGGGGGAAGATGAGGAGCACATGGGGACCAAATTAGTCGTCTTATTCAGCTGACCGTTTGATGTCCAGTCATCTGTCGCTGGGCAGACTGTATATTGCCCCCTAATTAACTGCTGACATTAATGACTGGGAGACGTGGGTAAATGTTGACAAGGGCTGAAAACAATCTGATGGGATCTGCTCTGAAAATGATTAAAACCAACAAAGAGAAATGATTGGTTTCCTGTAATTAGCCTAGCTTTAGCTTCTGTCCATTGGCAGCTCTGTCTCTCTCCCCTCTTTCAAAGCTCTCTCTCCTCTCTCAAAGCGCTTCATATGCTTACAAGATATTGAATTTGAGCAGTCCGTCAGACGAGTTTCCCCCAGTATAAGGGAAAAAAGCATTCCCCTGATCAGTATGTATCTATTCTGGGGTCTTCGACTGTTGCGGTAACGCATTGAACCCAGGCACTGCTCTCCGTGCTTCCCACGCTTAAATGCCATGACCTCCTGGCCAGGGCTTTATGTGCTCGTAGATATCTAGTGGGTTGCCATTGGGAAGCGTGTTCCAGTCAAAGCTAAATACGCCATGAAATCCAGTGGGATCCACCCTTTGGCCGGTGCTCTTCAGTGGTTGGACCATGGCTGTCAGACAAATGCCTGTGTTGGGTAAGCTGAGCCGCTGCCTAATTAAATCTGTGAGGAAAGCTCTCTGTGGCTCATACCTACAGGCTAAGGTTATTGACAGAGCGACACCACCAATATCTGCTAATGTCAATCCAATCTTATTCACCTCATACAATGATATTGTTCAGCCATGCTGCTAGCTGATAAGTGTAGTTTTGTGTGGGTGATGTAATTTATAGACCAGCAATTGATTGCTTAGCAATAATGATTATGAAATACTTTGACAGTCACTTCCAGTCACAAATCAATGTATAATGATATTCAGTACTAATATTATAAATTCTGTTTGCTTCATTGTTTGTCTGAAAAGTAATGTTAATACAACTAACTATATCAATATTTAATCAATACATTACCAACCTCTAGATTTAGTTAGAATTTTTTTGAAAATGTACTATTACTACTAGGAAATCTCCATTTTGTGTATAGGACAAAAGTAAGAAAAGCTGACCGACTGAAATGTGTAGGGAAGTATGAGGGTTTGCATTAAAATGTTATGCGAAAGTGCTTCTTGAATTCTTAAGATTAAGACATCCTAGGCATTATTATTAGGATGCCTAGGATGTCTTATTCATTCACTTGGAAGAGTTCCTCCTATAACCCCACCCTACGGTAGCTAAATTTAACGTCTGTTGTCGTGAGACTACTTTCATTAATCTGATGACTGTTATTTATTTAATCTACTATCAACTATGTTTAATTGTTACTTGATTAATTTAATCATGTAACAATTAACTCATTAGGATTTGGGGCACCACGGAAGAAGTTGTTTAACGAGTTACCATCTTCTGAATTTAACTCTACATTGAAACAAACATCCCTAGTGGACTAACAACGACATGACTGCTTGTTTACCAAAAGGGGGAGTGGAAACTACTCTCACAGTAACCATTTACTTTGCACACAAACCACCGTCCGTTTGGAGTAAGAAGTCATGAATGTATTTACGTGTTTGAATGCCGTCATTCGTCATCTATCTCGGTTGATACCAAGTCTTCTTGAAAGGGGGTTTTGACTGTGTATTCACTCAGCTCCCTTGTAAGGCTCTGATTGTCCACCAGAGTTCACAATGTCCTTCTTCTTAGTTGTCCGGTCACCAGTGGGCTGTTTCCTCAGAACAGCTACTTAGCTGTACTAGTGATTGTCTGAGAGGGGTTTTCTCTTTTCTACAACTCGGTTAGATAGTCAAAGTTCCAAACCACTTTACATGTGTAACTGCAGACTGACGGTGTCCTGGACTGGTAAGTTAATTTTCTTCACCTCGTGTTGAGGTTGAGAGTTTTAACCATTTCAAACGTGTGGATCACGGTTTCACGTCTTTCTGGTCTGATGTTAATTTCTCTTCCAATCCTTTTAAAACCTCTTGGCAATAGGGGGTGCTATTTGCACTTTGTAATAATTTCGTTCCCAAATTAAACTGCCTCGTACTCAATTCTTGCTCGTACAATATGCATATTATTATTACTATTGGATAGAAAACACTCTCTAGTTTCTAAAACCGTTTGAATTATTTCTCTGAGTGAAACAGAACTCATTCTGTAGCACATTTCCTGTCAGGGAGTGAGATTTCAGAAATCGAGGTCCCTGTTCTGAGGTCAGTTTATAAGTCCCCATGCAAGCTATGGGGCTACATGCACTGCATACGTCTTCCTCTAGATGTCAGTAAGCGGGGAGAATTTGAATGGAGTGGATTGCACCATCTGGGGCCCTATATAAGACCGTGGAACGGAAGTACCGTTCTTTTCAACGGGGCGCCTGGCGCAAGAGGGACATCACAATGGCGTCCTGCAAAGCTTTCGTTTTAGCAGTTCTATATCTCCGGTCATGTTTTTATTCGTTATAGTTGTTAAAGACATCATAAGGTAGTTAATTTAAACCGACTTATAGCAGTTTATATCAGTTTATTGCGATTTTCTGGGATTTCTTTGTGACGCGCTATCAGGAGTTGGACACCTTTCCGGTACATAGCTATCGTTAGCTGCTATTTCTACAGGAGAAGGGGACATCTTTCAACCAAAAGACGATTGTTCTGGAGAAAGGACACCTTGCCCAAGATTCTGATGGAAGCTCAGCAAATAGTAAGCAGTCTTTATGCTGTTAATTCGTATTTATGTTGACAAATGTCAAATAATAATTCCGCCATGAATTTCGGTGCGGTCTCGCTTTAGCGCACGCTGTATTGCGCAGTAACGTTAATTTTAAAAATCTAACACAGCGATTGCATTAAGAACTAATTTATCTTTCATTTGCTGTCCAATCTGTATTTTTTAGTCAAGTTTATGATTACTTATCGATTAGAATAGGTGCCTTTCCCAAGATTTCTCCTGACATTTTCTTTGCAGCTTGGCTACTTTTCTCATTGTATAACCACGATTTGTGCCGCTAAATATGCACATTTTCGAACAAACTCTATATGCATTGTGTAATATGATCAGGTCAGTGAAAAAATTAATATATTTTGCTGGGTTATACGTTATCGCTATTTTTGGCTTGAATCAATGCTGTTGTGTGGTTTGCTATTGGGGTAAGCTAATATAATGCTATATTGTGTTTTCGCTGTAAAACACTTAAAAAATCTGAAATATTGGCTGGATTCACAAGATCTGTGTCTTTCATTTGCTGTACGCTGTGTATTTTTAAGAAATGTTTTATGATGAGTAATTAGGTAATACACGTTGCTCTCTGTAGTTATTCTAGTCGCTTTGGTGAGAGTTGTGATGCTGGCTGCAATGGTAAACTATGATTTATACCTGAAATATGCACATTTTTCTAACAAAACATATGCTATACAATAAATATGTTATCAGACTGTCATCTGATGAAGTTGTTTCTTGGTTAGTGGCTATTTATATCTTTATTTGGTCGAATTTGTGATAGCTACGGATGGAGTAAAAAACTGGTGGAGTAAAAAAACTGGTGGAGTAAAAAAAGTGGTGTATTTTGCTAACGTGGTTAGCTAATAGATTTACATATTGTGTCTTCCCTGTAAAACATTTTAAAAATCAGAAATGATGGCTGGATTCACAAGATGTGTATCTTTCATCTGGTGTCTTGGACTTGTGATTTAATGATATTTAGATGCTAGTATTTACTTGTGACGCTATGCTAGGCTATGCTAGTCAGCCTTTTTACTGATGGGGGTGCTCCCGGATCCGGGTTTGGGAGGAATTAGAGGTTAAGCACTCTGGTCGAAAAGGGCGGTTCCATCACACTGACACACTCTTCTGACCTCACTCGGGGCGTGGCTAGTTACTGTGCAAGGTATTCTCAAAATAATTATCTTATTATAAAACTAAAATCACATTCCTATCTTAACAAAAATATTCTAATTTTCCATTTTGTATTCGCAACATATTGGATGAAAACTTAGCAGATAAAGGGGGTATCCTTTCCAAGTTACAGTATTTTTGTTATACCATTTTTGTACCATTTTTTTTAATGACATCACAAAATAGACATTAGTTTTCCATAGACCATCTCTCATCATTCGCCACATTCTGATGTTAGGAATATTGCTCTAGTGTTCACTTTTTGGACGTTAGAGTTTTTGGGCGGCAAAAGTATTCTGGAGGCCAAGAACATTATTTTGGCTGATACTAAAGAGCAAGAGAGAGTTCTCTGCTGCACAAAATGTACGACCGGGTGTGAGGTGTCAAAAGGCGGCCCAGCCTCCCCTCCCTTCTTCCGTGGGTGAGAGAGGGTCTGGCCATTGTCATCCATTGCCAAGCTGATCTGAGCCACTGGACCCTCACGTGTAGTCATGACACTGTGCAAGATTTCCAGGGAAGGCCTAGACGTCCGATTAAACAAACACAGAGTAGCTACGGCGATGAGGTCACAGTTTTCATTGCGACTATGGGAAGCCGAGCAGCCACAAGTTTGGAGGTTACGCCATAAGACACCGCTGTCAGCAGATGCCACTTGATAACATAATGAGGAAAAACACGGTGGTGCTGCTTCTTAAGCCGTCATACAAGTGTCCAATCTGATAAATGTTGTCCAACCAATCCGATAATGTTGTCCCACCAATCCGATAATGTTGTTTCCCCACTTTAGTCTGTGTAGACCATTATCAGATATGCCCATATTGGGCTCTCCAGACTCCTGCATATTATACTGATCCTTTCACAAAGATGCCTTTGCTCTTTTAAAAGTGCGAACAAGACACTACATTTAACTCCATACTGTATGTTTTGGGTTTAATTTAGTTTACTTATAAACTAAACATATTTTGGAAAAATGTTTCTGGTCACACACACCAGGTAGGCCCATTTGAATTGTGTTGTTTTAACTTCTTATGGGCAGGTGGGACGGTAGCATCCCACCTGGCCAACATCCAGTGAAATTGCAGAGCGCGAAATTCAAACTACAGAATTATAAATATTTAACGTTCATAAAATCACAAGTGTAATACATCAAAATGAAGCTTAACTTCTTGTTAATCCAGCCGCGGTGTCAGATTTCAAAAAGGCTTTACGGCGAAAGCACACCATGCGATTATCTGAGGACAGCGCCCCGCATACAAAAGCATGAAAAACATATTTCAACCAGGCAGGTGCGCCACGAAAGTCAGAAATAGCGATATAATAAATGCCTTACCTTTGATCTTCCTGTTGGCACTCCAAAAGGTCCCAGATACATCACAAATTGTCCTTTTGTTCGACAATGTTCTTCTTTATATCCTTAACTCAGTTTAGCTGGCACGCTTCAGTCAATAATCCACCCAGTTTCCCTCCATCAAAATGCATACAAAATGAATCCCGAACGTTACTAATAAACTTTTCCACACAAGTCAAACAACATTTATAATCCAACCTTATGTACCCTAATACGTAAATAAACAATCAAATTTAAGACGGAAAATCGTTATTGTCTTTACCGGAGAAAAATACCAAAGAATGCGTTCTCTTCCACGCACTTGGAAACACTACAGCCAAAATAGGAGCCAACTAGAAAAACTACAATTTCTGTCTCATTTTTCCAAAAACCAGCATGAAACTCTTTCTAAAGACTGTTGGCATCTAGTGGAAGCCCTAGGAACTGCAACCTGGAAGGATCTTGCCTTATAATAAAAGTGACAGCCATTGAAAACAGTGGTAGGCTGAAAATTATTTTTGGGGGGATGGTTTGTCCTCGGGGTTTCGCCTGCCATATCAGTTCTGTTATACTCAGACATTATTTTAACAGTTTTAGAAACTTTAGAGTGTTTTCTATCCAAATCTACCAATTATGCATATTATAAATCTACCAATTATGCACATTATGCATATCCTAGCTTCTGGGCCTGAGTAACAGGCAGTTTACTTTGGGCACGCTTTTCATCCGGACGTGAAAATACTGTCCCCTACCCAAGAGAGGTTAAGTAGAATAATCTAGGTGAGAATGGTTGAGGATATCATGGCTGACTTCAAAGGATCCAGCAGGTGCTAAAGTAATCCGTTTTTTGTTAAAACCAACCAATGTTGAGGTAATAATTATCAGAATCATAGTTTTATTACACATTCAGGATATTTCTGATGTTCTCCCTTCTTTTGCTTTAATGTTTTCAAGTTTGTGGAGTTATTCTCACCGCTAATGGAAACATGTCATGGGATTGCTTTATTCTGTGTTGAATCATACTGAGGACCTTTTTGGTAACGCATTACATTAAGTTGCTCTTATACCCGTGTAGTTAAACTGTAATTACTTTAGTTCCAACTACAAAATGTTACGACAGTAATTACGGTGTAACTATGTAGGTATAAAGAGCAACTTAATGTAGTTTGAACACATGTTCCTTTACACAAGTCTGTCTTTCCTCTTTTTTTGGTGACTGGACATTTTAAGGCAGCTTTCGGGAGAAGGAGAAAGGTGGCAGTGCAGTGTAGCGTAGCGTAGTGAAGTGTATAGGCCTTTCAGTGAGAGGCAGTACCTGAGTCATGAAGTGTAGCAAGCAATGGACGCACTCAATGAATCGGATCTCCCTCTCGGAAAAGGAAAGGAATGCTGATGCGACCATGCTCATCTGCAGAAGGACATGAATTCCTGATAAGGCAGAGGAGCACACTGAGGGAGATTAGGAGAGAGCGAAAGAGGAGTGTCTGGAGTGTATTGACCATTGCGTTATTGTCCTAATGCTGTGATACCAACTCCACTGTGGAGTCTTTACAGTTCACTAGAAGTAGAAAAAGACTCCAGAATAGAGAGGAAGTCAATTTGTTTGAACCAGCGGCTTGAATACGTTTACAGATGCTGGGAAATTAGCCTATTACCCAGCATGCATTTGTTTGCAAGCACTAGATCTGTTTTATGAGCTCGCTTCGCATGAGACTTCCATTCGCTCTGTGTGAGACCCCTACAAAATGGCAGCCCTCAGCTATTCAAATTGATCATAATTGTATTCCTAAACTCCCACTCAGCAAGGCATTACATTTGGTGTTATTGACTTTGTCCAATAAACACAAATGGATCTACCTGAGATTTCATTACACCATTGTCAATTACCGCTCGGCGCGCAAAGCATGTCGCAGATAAAATGTATGAGGTAATTTTCCAAATGCCGTTTAGGGCCCTGCACTCTGAGCGACTAGCATGTTTAATCTGAGCAGTTGTTTATCGCAAATCTGGTTATGCATATGTGGGCCTTGCACGTTTCATTAAATAACGGGAGCGAGACTCAGGAGTGATCGCCCCAGCGTATCTGTGTCAATATATGAATCATGGCGAGGGACCAGGCAATTAAAAATGTAAAAGAGGATTCTTTTATCCTTTTTCTTTCCGAGGGTTATTTTAACAGCGGAGAATCTATGGTCCATCAACCATGCTAATAAGGACAATTACCTCACACTTCCGTTTGTTGCCTTTTTTAAAGTGGTGTTGCTCCCTTCTTTCCACCTCTTAAATGGGAAATGAACGGCACCGGTGTGGCTAATCTCCCAACCTCAATGTCATCACTTTTTCCATTCGCACTTCCGTCTCTCCCGGGTTAAACAGTGGCCAGTGAAGACTTAATCCACCTCTCACTTCAAAACAGACGGTTGGGAGATGGTGCTGGAATGACTTGTCAGTCTGTTCTTTTCTGAGATATGTTCTCATATCGTCTCTCGGTTGGCTGGAATGAAGAGGTCAGGTGTGTGTGGATGACAGGGTTAGAGGTGACTCCCCTGATAAGAGCCTCACAGAGACTGATAGAAAAATGAAATTCCCTAACCACTTCCCTCCCTCCTCTGCAAAAACATATTCAAACCCCTTGACTTTTTCCACATTTTGTTACGTTACAGCTTTATTCTAAAATGTATTCAATATTTTTCCCCCCTCATCAATCTACACACAATACCCCATAATGACAAAGCAAAAACAAGTTGTTAGACATTTTTACAAATGTATTAAACCCTTTACTAAGTACTTTGTTGAAGCTTCTTTGGCAGCGATTACAGCCTCGAGTCTTCTTGGGTATGATCCTACAAGCTTGGCACACCTGTATTTGGGGAGTTTCTCCCATTTATTCTCTGCAGATTCTCTCAAGCTCTCAGGTTTAATAGGGAATGTCACTGCACAGCTATTTTCAGGTCTCTCCAGAGATGTTCGATCGAGTTCAAGTCCGGGCTCTGGCTGGCCCACTCAAGGACATTCAGAGACTTGTCCCCAAGCCAGTCCTGTGTTGTCTTGGCTGTGTGCTTAAGGTCATTGAACCTTTGCCCCAGTCTGAGGTCCTGAGCGCTCTGGAGCAGGTATTCATCAAGGATCTCTTTGTACTTTGCTTCATTCATCTTTCCCTTGATACTGACCAGTCTCCCAGTCCCTTCCGCTGAAAAATTCCCCACAGCATGATGCTGCCACCACCATCCTTCACCGTAGGGATGGTGCCAGGTTTCCTCCAGAGTTGACGCTTTGCATTCAGGCCAAAGAGTTCAATCTTAGTTTCATCAGACCAGAGAATCTTGTTTCTTATCGTCTGAGAGTCCTTTAGGTGCCTCCAAGCTTGGCAAACTCCAAGCTGGCTGTCATGTGCCTTTTACTGAGGAGTGGCTTCCGTCTGGCCAGTCTACCATAAAGGTCTGATTTTGTAGAGTGTTGCAGAGATGGTTGTCCTTCTGGAAGGTTCTCCCATCTCCACAGAGGAACTCTGGAGCTCTGTCAGAGTGACCATCGGGTTCTTGGTCACCTTCCTGACCAAGGCCCTTCTTCCCCGATTGCTCAGTTTGGCCGGGAGGCCAGCTCTAGGAAGAGTCTTGGTGGTTCCAAGTTCTTCAATTTAAGAATGGTGGAGGCCACTGTGTTCTTGGGGACCTTCAATGCTGCAGAAATTTTTTGGTACCCTTTCCCAGATCTGTGCCTCAACACAATCCTGTCTCTACGGAGAATTCCTTCAACCTCATGGCTTGGTTTTTGCTCTGACATGCACTGTCAACTGTGGGACCTTATGTGTAGATTGAGGATTTTTTAAAAGCCATTTTATAATAACGCTGTGACGTAACAAAATGTGGAAAAAGGGAAGGAGTCTGATTGCTTTCCGAATGCATTGTATACCGACTCAAATCAAATCAAACTCTATTTGCCACATGTTCCGAATACAACAAGTGTAGACTTTACCGTGAAATGCTCCGTACAAGCACTTAACAAACAGTGCAGTTCAAGAAGAAGAAAATATTTACCAAGTAGGCTAAAATAAAAAATAATGATAAAGTAACACAATAAGAATAACAATAACGAGGCTATATACAGGGGGCACTGATACCGAGTCAGTGTGCGGGGGACAGGCTAGTTGAGGTAATCTGTACATGTAGGTGGGGGCGAAGTGACTATGCATAGATAACAAACAACAGTGAGTAGCAGCAGTGTACAAAAGGGAGGGGGGGTGAGGGTCAATGTAAATTTTTATGAATTGGTCATCAGTCTAATGGCTTGGGGGTAGAAGCTGTTGAGGGGCCTTTTTGTCCTAGACTTGGTGCTCCGGTACCGCTTGCCGTGCGGTAGCAGAGAATTTTATGGGCTTTCCTCTGACACCGCCTATTATATAGGTCCTGGATGGCAGGAAGCTTGGCCCCAGTGATGTACTGGGCCGTACCCACTACCCTCTGTAGCGCCTTATGGTCAGATGGCGAGCAGTTGCCATACCAGGCGGTGATGCAACCGGCCAGGATGCTCTTGATGTTGCAGCTGTAAAACCTTTTGAGGATCTGGGGACCCATGCCAAATCTTTTCAGTCTCCTGAGGGGGAATTGGTTTTGTTTGGACCATGATAGTGAGTGAGTGACTTCAAGGTGAGTGAGTGACTCCAAGGTACAATGAACATAACTGGAAAATAAACTGGCTAGGAATAAGACTGGCGTCAAATATATATTTATGGCTTTTAGGTGGTATGAGTTATCTGCTTATTGTAAGAGAAAAATGTGTTAGTGTCTGTATCAGTTAAATGTGTGAATGATCATATAAGTGTGATCATTTAATTCGGCAAGATAGGCTGTGTGTGTGTCTGTGTCTGTGTCTGTGTCTGTACACCCCGTGTGTGTTAGGGACATTATGTTTGTGTGTCCGTAAAGAATAGAGGGGATAGAAAAAGCTACTTTTATCCGAGTTTTGAAAAGTGCTGAAATGGGATGTATTGATTGTCAGCAAGGAGAGTCCGAACAATCAGCATGAATTAAACTCCTCAAGGTCTTAGGCAAAGGGGATTAACTAAGTTATCTGGGCCCA
Organism: Salvelinus namaycush; assembly: GCF_016432855.1. Lineage (NCBI taxonomy): Eukaryota > Metazoa > Chordata > Actinopteri > Salmoniformes > Salmonidae > Salvelinus > Salvelinus namaycush. The sequence goes on from NC_052312.1 coordinate 12,128,897, forward strand.
CTTTGGCCATTCATGATTGTTTTTCAGAGCAGGAGTCAAAAGGACTCAAACAGCAGCGAGAACGCATGGGGAGAGCTAATGAGAGAAACATTCTCAATGAGAAGCAAAACAACGATGTAAAGATGGTTAACAACTAGTGTTTTTCTGACCATATTGATCATGAATAGGCTTGACTGCTCAACTTTTACAGAGGCTAGTTTTCTCCTGCTGGTGCTTGATAGCCAGCTGTTGGCATACTGTGCAATTACAAGCCTGTGCAAAATCCTTTGCAGGGCTGATTTGTTGTGATGAGAGCGGGAGGCTAAGCTAACTGTGTATCCTCATTATGGAATACGTGTAAGTTAATGTGCGGCACGATTAAAAAACAAAAACAAAGCCCTTGTCTCAAATCATCTGCAATGAAACCCCACATTTTGTTTGTTTGGTTGTAGAATGTTGTTCGGTGAATCAAATGGCTCGTCTGTCTTTAGTGATTTGGCCTTTCTTTCCCCCCACTCCTTTACCCGTCGACTCTACTCTCGGCCAATTAATTTGCAAATTTTATTCCCAATAAAGTGCTTACAAAAATATAATTGTGCCTTTTATTAACAGTTTCTTGAGCAGCAGATGGAGTTTCGCTGGCCTGCCATGTTGAATTAGTGATGATGCTGTCATTTTATGTTCTCTCTACTGTGGAAACCCAGAAAAATCCTCATTAAGACCACTAATTAATATCACCTCTCTCAACATTATATCCAGCAATTTCACCCCAAATGAATGCAAAACAAACATGTAGGTAAAGCCATCTATTAGTGCAATGCATTTTCCATTTATTTGCTCTAGTTGCATTTGTGTTAGCAATCCCTGTCATCATCATCATTTGTTCTATATTAAGGGCAATTAAATGCCTATTAAAGATGCCAAAGCATTTGTTGCCTTGTTTTCACGCAGCATTTACAAGACGCAGGCAGCACCTCCTCGGAGCTACATCTCAACTTAATCCTCCGATGTTTTATTAAAAACAAATTATTTCCGACTGTGCCGCCGGTAATCCGGCGCATCAAGTATTGGTAGCCTCCTGAAGAAAAGTGTGAGGATTTTTAATTAAATGGACAATCTGCAGTTCCTACATCCACTTCTGGATTTATACCAATTCATTGATTCTTGAAGAATAGAACTTTATTAATGCTTCATGGGCTTAGTTCAACTGTAATACCCCATCAGAGGCCAAAATATAAGCCTGTTTTACTCCAATGTTTGTTTGTAAACCAATGTAAATGTAAGCAGACACTGTATAGCCAGAAAACATGGTTAAAACTAAACTTTTGATATCATGGATAATCAGTCCATGAATCCGTAGTACTGTCTATGAATTTGAGTGGTTACATTTCTCCAGCCCCATCACTCAGCTTTTTACCCAAACTGTGGCGGGCAGGGCACATTGTTATTGTTTCAACTATGGATTGCCCCTTTTAAGAGCACAAATAAATGAGGCTGCGAAGTCTGTGGATTAGCCGTATTTCTTTGGAAAATAGAGGGGAAAAAGAATCTTCATTTCATTTTTCAATCTCGACTTGGATCGATTCCAAGCTTCCAGTGACTTGACATCTTTTGGCAGTTAAAACCAGAACAAGGATTCCCTGTGGTTTACAGAGCACCATATGAAGGAAAGGTGTTGCTCCTCTGAGGTGTCTCTTTCTATTACTGTTCCCAGACTTCTCTGCCTTGAAGAAGTCACATGACCACTGTTTGATTAAAGAGAACCCTGCTCCAAACGCTCACTGCTTCCTGCCAGAGCTTGATCTCCGTCGATGTGGGTGTTAGTGGACTAAAGGTTCCTGGATCCCTGCAAGACTTACTTCTGCGCTCCTAAATGGGAAGTCATGCTAAGTTCATGGGTGCATGCTTTCTTTCATGTGTGTGCGGACATGGCAGCATGATCTCGACGTGGCAGAGGCTTGATGTTGGACCGGTTAGATCACTTGGATGAGACGGCTGTCGGTCGATAACTAAAAGAACCTGACCAAGATCTAATCATTGTCGTGTTGTTCAAAAGAACAATAACTCTTATGGATTATAGCTCAGTGCATTGTTCCTTTTGCTCTTGAGAAGGTTTGATACCTGACGTCGAGTGTGGCTTTCTTGTTACATTACAAACCCAGAGGACTGGAGACAGAAGTTTTCATGAGTTTTCTCAACTTTCCTAATAACCGGCACAATGCCGGTGTTTGAGTCCACATAAATACTTCCTATTACCGTTAGAATGAGTGTTTTAGCCCAGAACACTAACCTAGCTCAGCAACTCTCTTTATCAGCCTGCAACCAGAGTTCTTCGGGGGCTTATAAATCCACAGAACATTGGCCATTGTGGAGCCCTTTTACCATCTTGCCAAACAAGAATAACAAGAAAAGAGGACCATAATTACAGAATTTACTGCAGTTGAAAATGAACTTTCAAAAAAATGTCTTCCCCATTTTCTTCCATTAATATAAAATATGGTAATTAACTTTTCATATATTCCCTCTTATATCAGGGGTGGTTGATATGACTTATTCATGACAGAGAGACGAGTATTGCTGTTTTTCTGTCCGTATTCTTCAGCACTCTGAGACGGGAGAGACTCGACGACTGACTTTGTTTCTCTCTGAGATTGAGCCTTCCCCTCTGATCCCCACCGGGTATAAATCAACGGTGTCATTAAGCACTGCGTCGTTTCATCAAAGCGGGAGTCAAGCCGAAAAAGATTCCGAGGGCACGTAATCAGTTTGAGGGATGAGGGCTTTATTTATTCCCAAACAAAATGAAATTACGCCTCCTCTTGAGTGACATTTATGGACGCGCTACCTGCGGTGCCCGCCATGTTTACAAAGTAATGGCTCACACGGGGGGAAAAATGCTCGCCAGTTGTGGAGATGCTGCATACAAAACCACAACTTCCTCGCTCTCCCTCCAGCCCCCTCTTCTGTCCGTTTCCTCCCTGGTCCAGAGTGTCGTCATTGTTAGAAGGAGGATCTTGAACATCCAGTTTATTTCTCTAGCTCCCTCTCCTCTTCTCCCCCCCCTTTCTTACATCCTTTCTCCAATGTTCCACTACATCTGGTGTGTTGATGACACAGCTCTGAGTAAATTGTCTCATGGTGTCAACACACATTTGGTCATTATCTGCCGCGCCTGGATCCAATTCTTTGAGATTATTCCATCAATTAAAGGTTATTACACTTCTTACTGGAGGTGATGTGGCCTTGGTTTAAACCTGCCCAAGCACCAGACGACGAAAGTGTGACCTCGGTTAGGATCATTTTTTTCTTTTTTATTAACAAATCCATGTTTTGCCTACTTCAGCATTGGAACTATTTATTATTTGATGAAGTGTTAAAAATATCCGGGGGTCCTATGTTTATTCCATCTCACTTAGCACTGAATTATTAGCGCCTAGCGTCGCTAAAGACGCATGTAGCTTGTTCGGGTTGGTGGGAGAAGACTCCTTCTTTAATGAAGAGGTGGTGGAGGAGGACAGGCGATGTAGTGCGGCGAACAACCGCCACTGCCGCCGAGGCTGGGGTGTCACACGGAGCTGGGATCATTACTTACCCACAGACGGCCAATGTCACACAGAATATCCCCAGGTTTGCCCTTCATTTTGCGCTGTGCCTTTCACCGTGGTCCCTCGCTTGCATAATGATAACGGGCAGCAATTACACTCACAGGCATGCATGCATGCCCCCACACACACACACACAGTAGAGAGCTGCAAACAAACACATTCCCCCCAGCCTTCTCCCTTTGTCTTTTTGTTTGGGAGGGGAGATACATATTCTCATGATAGAAAGAGGCCTGTTCTTGATGCATTTTCAACAGTCCACTGCTTCAATTACATGTATTTACTTAACATTCTGAATGCATTTTCTGCCTGGCGAAGTCCGATTCGTTTTGAATGGTAAATGAAAAGGTCGCCAAGTCCCCGGCAATGTCAATTCTTTGAACTTTTTACATGCAAATTGTTTAATAAATCAGACGCCTAGGATGTCGGCCTTCCTCTACAACCCCACTTGCTGAAAGAAATCATTTACAAATTGGATACCTGGGAGAGAGAACTCCACAATGGAAGCCTCTGCGGGGTTGGGGGTTCCGGGGGGGGGGGGGGGGGGGCACAAGGGAATTTGTCACAGTGGTCAAATGGTTCTGTTCCATCACGGGAGGAGCGTTAGAGGCAGTCATGCTATCGCTCTGCCAACGGGAAATGTAGGCATTATGCAAAACTGATCTTTGAGCCAGAACTTGATTTCACGGCACTGTATATATGATGTCAGTGTATGGATATCTTGGGACACGGCTTAGAAGGCATGCTCACTGGGAGGCGTGGGAAGTGAGATCACGATTATACCGCTGTCTCAACCCCAGTCTCTCTGTCACTATGCTGCTAGAAGCCCCTGTCCTCCTTCAGGCTAGTACTCTCTAGGCATTGACTTATACAGTGGCTAACAATAGTACTGCTACTACTAACAATGTGGTCATTTAGCAGATTCTAAGAGAGTGGTAAGTTAACACACTTAGTCTATGCAGGAATCAAACCCATATCTTTGGTCTCAAGGAACTAAGCCATCAGATCCATGTACGGTATTTGGATGATACTAATATACCAATTGACCTATACCACAGGCTAACCAGCCATTGGTAAGTCATCTGGTAACCAATTCATTGGTCATGTCTGCCAATGACACAATCAGCGGATTAAGTGGTAACACTACAGGGTTGTGTTAGTCAACCAACTCAGGGCCCAGAGGCTCATTGCCCAATTGATGGTCATTTTAAAAGGATTGTAGCTTTACAAGCCTGTCTTGTGTAGACTGGGAATGGATCAGCAACTGTATTAAGTGGTAAGACTGGAGAGTGCTGATGGATTCCTGCTGGCCACTCTGTTTAATTGTGGGACTTTGTGAGGCAAACTGGTTACGGGGGTGGATGGAGGAAGGAATAAAGGAGACGGCTAAATGGTGAATGTTAAATATTGAAGTGGTTGCCGGGGGGCTAATGAAATTAACAATGCAAGTAAACAGCCTACTGTGTGTCTCCCTCCTTTCTCTTCCCTCATTGGCTCATGAGAGAGATAATGTCTCAATCCTTTTCCTCCCTTCTTCTCCAGCCCAGCTTCTGCTACCATGCTGTATCACCTCAATATTACCATTCACTGTTCCTGGAGAGCTACCCTCCTGTAGGTTTTATTTAGATTTTTTTGTACTTTTTACCCTAAATTTCATGATATCCAATTGGTAGTTAGTCTTGTCCCATCGCTGTAACTCCCCTACGGACTTGGGAGAGGCGTAGGTCGAGAGCCATGAGTCCTCCGAAACACGACCCGCCACGACACACTGCTCGCGTTAACCCGGAAGCCAGCTGCACCAATGCGTCGGAGGAAACGCCGTACAACTGGCGACAGAAGTCACAAGGAGTCTCCTATAGGTTTTAACTCCAACCCTGTTCCTGGAGAGCTACTGTCCTGAAGGTTTTAACTCCAACCCTGTTCCTGGAGAGCTACTGTCCTGAAGGTTTTAACTCCAACCCTGTTCCTGGAGAGCTACCCTCCTGTAGGTTTTAACTCCAACCCTGTTCCTGGAGAGCTACCCTCCTGTAGGTTTTAACTCCAACCCCTGATTCAGTTTATCAACCAGCTAATTATTAGAATCTGGTGCGCTAGATTAGGGTTGGAGAAAAAACCTACAGGACGGTAGCTCTCAAGGAACAGGGTTGGAGTTAAAAACATACAGGACTGTATCTCTCCAGGAACAGGGTTGGAGTTAAAACCTACAGGAGACTCCTTGTGACTTCTGTTGCCAGTTGTACGGCGTTTCCTCCGACGCATTGGTGCAGCTGGCTTCCGGGTTAACGCGAGCAGTGTTTCGAGCAGTGTGTACATGTTCCTTCTTTCTCTCGCACATGTGTGCACATGAACACACGCTCTCTGTCTTACACACACACACACACACACACACACACACACACACACACACACACACACACACACACACACACACCGGCAGGGCTGCCACCCAGGTCTGTGCTGCTCCAGTTGGTTGATGGCATTGGCTTGGAAAGGGCCCAGCAGTGCCCGGTTGGAGCGCGCTCCTCTCCTGAAGAGGGACAGGCTCTTAGCAGCGTAAATCCTAGTGGACTGCTGCTCCTGTGAAAGGAGAGAAGCTTAACAAATCAATTTGGCACCCATTAATCTGCTTTCCCCTCCTGTTGTCATTCCGACTTACGAGTCTTTATTTAACGCCGGTAAATTGTGTCTTAAACGGATGCGTTTAAAGGGTCCGTCATTCTTTTTATTTAATTTTTACATTTTAGTCTGTGAATATGGTTCATGTTATGCTTTAAAGGACAAAACACGTGCGGTTCAGCCCGACCCAGCGTTAACGCTTTCGACGAGTGTTGGTTTTGTGGTGCCAAACCCCAAATATTTCGGCCATATTGTTTTCTTGCCGCCAGACTTTTAGCATTATTCACCACTGTCGGTGGCAGCCATCTTGGCAGGTTAAGATTCAAATCCCCTCCCTAGAGTGTGCTCTGTTCCCAACATCAGCTTGGGGTTTGGTATCACCAACAGTCATTTTCACAGTGAGTTGTGCACATGAATATTCATGCATTATATCGCTTGGCTGAATACGCAATCATAAAAAGAAAACGGAGGGATTATTAGTTCATACGTTTTTTAATGTCTACTCTGTTTTTTTGAACAGAGGGTTTACAGAGTGGACGGGAAATACTAAAGGAAAACGAGGGGCCTTGTTTTGAAGCAGGTGGTTTCTTATTGAAAGTCGTGATGCCAACTGTTTCTTTAGGGGGATGGCTGTTTAAGTAGATCTAGTTCATGTGAACTGCATCAGTGGCCTAGAAAGGAAAGATTGATGTTGAGGTCAGTGTTACCGAAATGTTCTGCTTTCAACCATGTCTACAAAGCATGACTAACTTGACGATATGATGACCATGTTTCGTCTTTTCAATTTTGAGATTTGTGCTTTTCAAATATATCATTACACCTCAAGGTCTCATGCCATGGCTCCACAATGTCCCGTTATTCCATTGATGGCCATTAACATTGTAGCTCGCATCAAAGCTAACGTTAGCTAGCATTGGCATTGATCTCATCTATTTTAACTGAGTCTCTAGTCTCCCATAGACACCAACGTCTGTTGTTAGAATTTCTTTGAAATGAATCACGCCTTGTCGAAGCGTGAGACGTTGCACGTTAATGATGATTTTTACCTTGCAAGTGCTGTTTACACTATTTGCTGTGTATCTGCTATTTCATACAGGCCATTCATCCAGTATGCAAAGGCTTACTGCTCATATATGTACTTATGAACACAGAATTGACTTCAGGTGGGCAAAAGTTTGTTCTCAGTTCTTTGTCACCTAATTAACTGATGAACCAGTTCTTCTGCACTACATATCAATACTTAGATTGAATATAACCTAGAGAAGCAGAACCAAGCCTCGCTCTAGAAAAGTCCAGAATATCCATCATACTCCATTTTGCCTCTCAATTCCCACCATAACCATCTTTCAAGCCCGGGATTGGCCAATGTTCTAGTTGCCTTGGAGACACTTCCTGTAACCCCTAATAAGTTGAAGACTAGAGGATGACGTTTTAGAACCCACCACCACCTCCAACCCCACATATCCATCTGGAGGGACAGCTGGGATCAAGGGGCGTTCTGCCTCTTCAAATGGGGTGTAGGGGTTCAGTAGACAGTGTATAATACAGTGTAGCCCTGATGTCTGGCTCTTTTTATTAATTGGTCGCGTAGAGCAAGTTTTTGAAATGCAGGTTGACAAGTCCAAGTTGGAAAAGGAAATGTTGCACTCAAGTTCGCATGCAAAGAACCTATTTTGGGGAATCTTGTTGACTCTTGCATACCTTGTTATTTGAGTGTAATGAAAAAACAATGCATGTCAAACAGGTACTTCTGTGGAGGCACGACTCGCCACATGAACCGTATTTGCACTGTTGTGAACGCAGCGGAGCCTGGCGCTTGAAAGTGTTGATTGATTTTGCAGACCCTGCTGTGTGTGTGTGTGTGTGGCTCTGTGTACAGTATCTATGAGTCTTGTCTGAGGAAAGGTTGTGTATGCGTGTGGAGGTGAGGTCAGCCAAGGCGGTTTCAATGTGCTAGCCAACTCTGTGTGCATAGTCTTCCCAACACTTGTAGTTTACAACCGCAATGTCTGTCACTTAACCTAAGGCTACCCATAACTCCCATGGCGTCCCCTAATCCCTCATGGAATAACATGTATTTATTAGGGCAGAAACTTATCTACATCTCTCATCCCTCCTATTAGTGCTGGCCAACCGCTATTGCTAGCTATGCATTACCTTTATGTGTTTTTAGCAGCGGATGAATCTAGTGTTCCTGCTCACGCTCTTTTAGTCTCTTTGCCCCTCCACCCCCTTTCTATTTTTTAACTGAAACCTTTTACTTGTCAGTGTTGAAAGTGAGGATTGGATTTTCACGCTACTTCAGACTACAGCAGAAATGAAGACGGCGCCATTACATTAAAAGCCTCCGTTGGGCCCCGGTCGAACGGCTGCTTTGACTGAAAACACTGAAGCCGCGACGCGCGGCCTCAGAGGAGCTGCTAGCGTCTGATGTTGATTTAGCTGTAGAGTGTCGCTTATTCCCGCATGCTCCCAAATCCAGTTAAAGCTGTGTTGAATTAATTTTTCAGGCCTCTATCTGAGAGAGAGAGAGAGAGAGAGAGAGAGAGAGAGAGAGAGAGAGAGAGAGAGAGAGAGAGAGAGAGAGAGAGAGAGAGAGAGAGAGAGAGAGAGAGAGAGAGAGAGAGAGAGAGAGAGAGAGAGAGAGAGAGAGAGAGAGAGAGAGAGAGAGAGAGAGAGAGAGAGAGAGAGAGAGAGAGAGAGAGAGAGAGAGAGAGAGAGAGAGAGAGAGAGAGAGAGAGAGAGAGAGAGAGAGAGAGAGAGAGAGAGAGAGAGAGAGAGAACAATTTCTTCAGAAGAAGAGAAGAAAAGGGAGAATGGCGATTTATAAAGCCATCACAGTTCAACATGCTCCTTTTGAGGGGGAAGAAAAAATAGAATGATTTATTTATGAGATACACATATCAAGCAAGGTGGATGTCCTTACTCGAGCTAAAAACCGCAAGCAAGCGCCTCTCAGCTTTGCCTGTACCCCGGCTCTCACACTGACTGGCTGACATCAAAACGAACAGAACAATAACCACTTCAGGTAATTGTCCTGATTCTCCAGAAAGGCTCTGCAATACAGGCTTCTACAGCGGACAGGTTCTTATATTGTTAGCAAAGTATAGTACGGTGAATCATGGGCGAAGCCCCGACGTCAGGAGCGTGACATGAATACCTATGACTTACAATGTGATCAGCTGACTTCGGAGTGCATGCCTCCAATTCCAAGCCTACATGTATTCTCCTCGGAGGACAGAGACGTTTCAAGCCACAAGACCGCTCAATAGAGACGTAGGTCTCTCACGTTGTGCTTGGATGACTCTCACATTACATTGCCCTTTGAGAGGTCATCGCTTCTGACTTAAGTAACTCTCCTCTTTATATACTATACATCAGCATGTTTAGTTGCAGCAGGACTGTGCTTTCCCATCCCAGTTCAAACCTAATGTTAAATCACCAGGAAGCATGTCAATGACAAGTCAATGACCCATTCTGTGAGTGCAGACGCTGTACTAATGTCCAATAGCCAATCCAGGAGCGGCTAGGGAGACCAGCTCCACCATACAATATGTATACTGCACTGGATGACAACCCCTGCATGCACTGCAACTTACTCGAAAGAATACACAGCATTATACTGTAGCTGTTGTTTCCTTCCCCTTATTGGATGAACACTGATGACTTTATACAACCAGGTCAGGCACTCCGGTCCATTAGCTTGTCGTTTGTGGGTGATTGCGGGTGCCGGTATCCACTTACCCCCTGTTTTGCGTCAGGGCACTCTGGCATGGGAAGAGTTTAATTGTTCTTAATGCAGTAGTGTGTGGAGACCTCCCCCCAGTTAGACATGCATGGATGGCTGCTCTACAGATAGACTAGAGGAAGACCAGAAGGACCCTCACTTCCCCATGTCACCAATCACACTTTATGGCCCAGGGGCTGAGTTTGATCCTCGGTCTCTTGTGGCTACCCCCTTACTGCTCAGCCTCGCTTAAGGGTTAGACTTGGGTCTCCCATTATGATAATAATTATGCTAATGATGATCAGTGCCTTTTTTCCTGCTTCTTCTACTTAATAGGAGGGTACCTTTTACAAAATGTTTAGGTGGTTCCTGTGAGGGATTTTTATGACTGACTACAGTCTAATACTACCTGTTGAACAACAACAAAAGTCAAATGAATTGAGATCAGATCTAATTAACCAGTCACCACATTCCTTCTGGCCCACCTGCAGAAAAATATGCTTTGGGAATCCCTGGCACTGCCATCACGCCTCTGGAGTCTGAAATGACTTTCCCTGTGGAGTTCAAAGGTCACCAGAACTTGACAAGCCGCAGTGTTCGGCCCTGTTTCCCAAGGGAGCTTATACTCTGCAACGCAACTCCCCCACGGGAAAACAAATGGGTGGCCGAATGAGTCCTGTCACCTTGAGAGCTCCCGTGGAGCCCAAATCACCTGTGGAACCTTTATGGGCGTGTAGTTACTGCACTCTGAGCTGGGGGCTATTCTAGTGCTGCACAACTGAATGGGATGTCTTTATCATTCGAGACTGAATGGAAGGTTGGGTTTACACACTAAGTGTACACATCATGCTCTTTCCATGACATAGACTGACCAGGTCAATCCAGGTGAAAGCTATGATCCCTTGTTTTGATGTCACTTGTTAAATCCACTGCAGTCAGTGTAGGTGAAGGGGAGGACAAATTTAAAGAATGATTTTTAAGCCTTGAGACAATTGAGACATGGATTGTGTATGTGTGCCATTCAGAGGGTGGATGGGCAAGACAAAAGATTTAAGTGCCTTTGAAACGGATATGGTAGTATGTGCCAGTTATACCCGTTTGAGTGTGTCAAGAACTGCAACACTGCTGGGTTTTTCACGCTCAACCGTTTCCCGTGTGTATAAAGAATGGTCCACCACCCAAAGGACATCCAGCCAACTTGACACAACTGTGGGAAGCATTGGAGTAAACATGGGCCAATATCCCTGTGGAACGCTTTCAACAACTTGTAGAGCTCATGCCCCGACGAATTGAGTCTCTTCTGAGGGCAAAAGGGGATGCAACTCAATATTAGGAAGGTGTTCCTAATGTTTCAAATCAAATGTTATGTCACATGCGCCGAATACAACAGGTGAAATGTGAAATGCTTACAGTGAAATGCTTACTCACAAGCCCTTAACCGAAAATGCAGTTTTTAGAGAATACACCCCCCCAACAAGTAAGAGACAAAAGTAACAAATAATTAGAGCAGCAGTAAAATAAAAATAGCGAGGCTATATACAGGGGGTACCGGTAATTGAGGTAATATGTACATGTAGGTAGGGTTATTAAAGCGACTATGCACAGATAATAACAGAGTAGCGGCAGCATAGAAGAGGGGGGAGGCATTGCAAATAGTCTGGGTAGCCATTTGATTAGATGTTAAGGAGTCTTATGGCTTGTGGGTAGAAGCCTCTTGGACCTAGACATAGCGCTCCGGTACCGCTTGCCATGCGATAGCAGATAAAACAGTCTATGACTAGAGTGGCTGGAGTCTTTGACCATTTTTATGGCCTTCCTCTGACACCGCCTGATATAGAGGTCCCGGATGGCAGGAAACTTGGCCCCAGTGATGTACTGGGCCGTACGCACTACCCTCTGTAGTGCCTTGCGGTCGGAGGCCGAGCAGTTGCCATAACAAGCAGTGATGCAACCCGTCAGGATGCTCTCGATGGTGCAGCTGTAAAACCTTTAGTATACAGACTCAGTGTATACGGTATGTGTGTATATATACACTACCGTTCAAAAGTTTGGGCTTAAAATAACATCAAATTGATGAGAAATACAGTGTAGACATTGTTAATGTTGTAAATGACTAGGCAGTGTGTTCTAGTGCCCATCTTAATCTTTTCTTTTTATTGGCCAGTCTGAGATTTGGCTATTTCTTTGCAACTCTGCCTAGAAGGCCAGCACCCCGGAGTTGCCTCTTCACTGTTGATGTTGAGACTGGTGTTTTGCGGGTACTATTTAATGAAGTTGCCAGTTGAGGACTTGTGAGGTGTCTGTTTCTCAAACTAGACACTCTAATGTACTTGTCCTCTTGCTCAGTTGTGCACTGGGGCCTCCCATTCCTCTTTCTATTCTAGTTAGAGACTGTTTGCGCTGTTCTGTGAAGGGAGCAGTACACAGCATTGTACGAGATCTTCAGTTTCTTGGCAATTTCTCGCATGGAATAGCCTTCATTGCTCAGAACAAGAATAAACTGACGAGTTTCAGGAGAAAGTTCTTTGTTTCTGGCCATTTTGAGTTTGTAATCGAACACACAAAGGCTGATGCTCCAGATACTCTACTAGTCTAAACAAGGCCAGTTTTATTGCTTCTTTAGTCAGGACAACAGTTTTCAGCTGTGCTAACAGAATTGCAAAAGGGTTTTCTAATGATATATTATCCTTTTAAAATGATAAACTTGGATTAGCTAACACAACGTGCCATTGGAACACAGGAGTGATGGTTGCTGATAATGGGCCTCTGTACGCCTATGTAGATATTCCATAAAAAACAGCCGTTTCCAGCTACAGTAGTAATTTACAACATTAACAATGTCTACATTGTATTTGTCATCAATTTGATGTTATTTTAATGGACAAAAATTTGTGTATATATACACACAGTTGAAGTCAAAAGTTTACATAAATCTTAGCCAAATACATTTAAACTCAGTTTTTCACAATTTCTGACATTTAATCCTAGTAAAAATGCCCTGTCTTAGGTCAGTTTGGATCACCACTTAATTTTAAGAATGTGAAATGCCAGAATAATAGTAGAGAGAATTATTTCTTTCAGCTTTTATTTCTTTCATCACATTCCCAGTGGGTCAGAAGTTTACATACACTCAATTAGTATTTGGTAGCATTGCCTTTAAATTGTTTAACTTGGGTCAAACATTTTGGGTAGCCTTCCACAAGCTTCCCACAATAAATTGGGTGATTTTTGGCCCATTCCTACTGACAGAGCTGGTGTAACTGAGTCAGGTTTGTAGGCCTCCTTGCTCGCACACGCTTTTTCAGTTCTGCCCACATTTTCTGTAGGATTGAGGTCAGGGCTTTGTGATGGCCACTCCAATACCTTGACTTTGTTTTCCTTAAGCCATTTTGCCACAACTTTGGAAGGATGCTTGGGGTCATTGTCCATTTGGATGACCCATTTGTGACCAAGCTTTAACTTCCTGACTAATGTCTTGAGATGATGCTTCAATATATCCACATAATTTTCCTCCCTCATGATGCTATTTATTTTATGAAGTGCACCAGTCCCTCCTGCAGCAAAACACCCCCACAACATGATGCTGCCACCCCCGTGCTTTACGGTTGGGATGGTGTTCTTCGGCTTGCAAGCCTCCCCCTTTTTCCTCCAAACATAATGATGGTCATTATGGCCAAACAGTTCTATTTTTGTTTCATCAGACCAGAGGACATTTCTCCAAAAAGTATGATCTTTGTGCAGTTGCAAACTGTAGTCTGGCTTTTTTATGGTGGTTTTGGGGCAGTGGTTTCTTCCTTGCTGAGCAGACTTTCAGGTTATGTCGATATAGGACTCGTTATACTGTGGATATAGATACTGTTGTACCTGTTTCCTCCAGCATCTTCACAAGGTCCTTTGCTGTCGTTCTGGGATTGATTTGCACTTTTCGCACCAAAGTACGTTCATCTCTCGGAGACAGAACGCGTCTCCTTCCTGAGCGGTATGACGGCTGCGTGATCCCATGGTGTTTATACTTGCATACTATTGTTTGTACAGATGAACGTGGTACCTTCAGGCATTTGGAAATTGCTCCCAGGGATGAACCAGACTTGTCGAGGTCTCCCATTTTTTTCTGAGGTCTTGGCTGATGTCTTTTGATTTTCCCATGATGTCAAGCAAAGAGGCACTGAGTTTGAAGGTAGGCCTTGAAATTCATCCACAGGTACACCTCCAGTTGACTCAAATGATGTCAATTAGCCTATCAGAAGCTTCTAAAGTCATGACATCATTTTCTGGAATTTTCAAAGTTGTTTAAAGGCACAGTCAACTTAGTGTATGTAAACTTCTGACCCACCGGAATTGTGATACAGTGAAATAATCTGTCTGTAAACAATTGTTGGAAACTAGATGTCCTAACCGACTTGCCAAAACTTTGTTAACAAGACATTTGTGGAGTGGTTGAAAAACGAGTTTTAATGACTCCAACCTAAGTGTATGTAAACTTCCGACTTCAATTTCTCTCTCCAGAATGCACTTCTTTCTCCAGAATGCGCTCTCTCCCGCCGGTTTGTGCACATTCATTGTTTCATAACTTCATTGTGTGAATTTTTTGCATTTGATTGTTAGTGTATATCAAGTCCCCATTACATTTACCGCAAGTAGTACATTTACCGTTAGTTCCTATAATTTAGAATCTACAATGTTTGTTACTTTGGTTACAGTAATTTCTGTTAATGTATTCTATTATTATTCCAGTCTTCCCTTTATCATTGTCGGAGTGGGCACATTGTTTGCGGAGTGCACAACGTACTGTATGCTACACTTGTGAGAAAGTCGTTTTGCTTTATTTCATTCCGTTTATGAGTTTTGTCAATTTAGTTATTGTCTTTTGTTTGCCGCTCTCCTGTCAAAGTTAAGTTAGGACGCGCACGCTTAAAAGTAGGCCAATAGGCTACCTGGCCTGCGTGTAAGTGTAAGCATATAAATGTCCCCATTTGGGGATCTGATTGATAGTATTTCTGATTGGCTTAACGCACCACCACTTATGACCCGTGGAGCTTCTCAGTAATGTTTTCTTCACCTCAAACAGCAAACAAAGTCTGTTTTTACATCTATTGAGAATTACAATGTAATGTATTTGAAAAATCTTTCCAGCTCTCTTCCTTTCGATAACCACTCAGCGTGAAAAGGAAAAATGTCATGCTCTGATCCAGTGGAAACGTCATAAAATAGGCCGACCTGATTACTTCATATCAGTGCTTGACTTGGACTGAAATAGGTTCCGGTACTGTTTCTATTTAGGTGCAGGAGCTCCACAATTCTTTTGAGCTAATATTCTATAAGAGGAGCAGGAGTTCAAGCAGTAGAAAAGTTGAGGTGCCGGTCCTCAGCTCCAGTGAGCACCTACCCAAGTCAAGTACTGCTTCTTATCCCTTGCACATATAGCCTACCGAAAAAGTTTCAAGTTGTTGCAGAAAGGCCATGTGTAGCCAATGTGATTTTTAGGATATTTATTTTTATCAGGATATTTTCTACCTACAGGCTGCAATGTTTTTAGTTGTTGGCTTTATGTGGGCTATTTTTATGTAGGTGGCAATGGCAATATAAGTTACTTTTTAGGTTTGGCATTGTCATTTAGGTTTGGATAGAATTTTGATTAACCACATGACAATGATTTTGAGACCTGAAGACGTTATTATAAATGAAACTGTTTCACGAAAATGTGCAAATGAAAACCATAACTAGCATGCAGATCAGTAGAAATGGTAAGATAAATTGACATTCCACATGAGAAAGGTTGCCGACTCCTCGTGTAGCCTATTATCAGCAACTTCAGGAGAGTTCTCTTCTGGTTATCTAGATCTCTGGCGCCCTCGAGGGATTTGTCTTATTTCCTTAAACCGTAAGCTCAATGCATATAGTTGATTTTATTTAAACACATAGGGTGTCTATATATGGAAAAACACATGTATAAAAATGTTGATCAATTAACTTTTGGTCGACCAAGATTTTTGGGGTCAGGGACATCCCTAATGTAAGGTCACGCACCTCGCAACGTAATATTTATTTACACGCCCTGCCTTTCCCAGAAACAGTGAGGCTAGGTGGTCGGCGAAAGGGGTTGTCTTTTCACGGATTGCTTTGTTATACTTGAGGTTCCAACATCCAGTATAAGTCCCAGCTTTTAGGGCCTTACCGAGAGTGCCAGGTGGCAGCACAGGCAGAAAAACAGATTGCCCATCGCCAACTAAATAAAAGGGAATAAAAATCTGCCATAAAACATCTATAGATGGCAGCAGGCGTGGAGTATGATCTGGTTGGAGGCGAGGGGGTTGGTTGGCGGGTGTAGTGATTTATTGCTGTTGTTGAGGTCAGCAACAAGTCCGCTGTTAGTATTTTGAACAGGTGGCGAGGGACAAAGAGGGCATTTCCCCGCTAGAAAAGGCCTGGATTCGAGCGGGATTTGTGTGTGTGTGTGTGTGTGTGTGTGTGTGTGTGTGTGTGTGTGTGTGTGTGTGTGTGTGTGTGTGTGTGTGTGTGTGTGTGTGTGTGTGTGTGTGTGTGTGTGTGTGTGTGTGTGTGTGTGTGTGTACACGCGTGTCTCTAATTTAGCTGCCTCCACAAGGACACAGGGAATCAAGCTGCTCTCTAGCCCTCAGCGACAGTCGCTCAGCAGTTCCACACACACACACACACACACACACACACACACACACACACACACGCGGTCGAAAGAGGCACAAACCGTTTCCTCTAAACGTGTCAACAGGATGTCACGCTCACCCACTGGGCCTCCCATAAGATTGATATAAGATTGATAATGAACGATTGTCTCATTAACACAGCCTATTAGCCATGTCCACATGTGCGGTCCCATGAGTGTGGAGGGAGCTCGCTTAACGGACACACCACAATATGAAGACTAATTGTCTTTGAAGAGGGAGTCTGTATTCTCCCCTCTAATTTGTGCCTGGCCCACGGGCATGCCTTTAGTCTGCAATCATTTCAAGCAATTTTAGCCTCGTCTCATTTTCATGAGCGCTCCGGAGTTCTGCTCAGTCCAGTTTCAACTTCCCCTTCCTGTTTGAGCTGGAGACAAGTTAAATGGATTTCACAGTGTTGCACCTGTTCCTGGCTCAACTTTGAAATCCACATGAAGAGGAAAAATAGCACTTTTATACTTTTATCTCTGGTTTCAGGCACAGGTGTTCAAGCTGTGCCAGCCAAGTCATGTTTTTGAGTCTCAACCAGAGTGGAGCCTCAGGTTATGTGTTGTCAAAATACTCCAATTGAAATGCATTGCCATAAAGTGTGTTTGAAAGGCACCAAACATAACACCTGTCTTGGTATATCTTTTGAAATATAAACTTAGATTGGATCCTTTTAGTAATTATAATGATCAATTCTACATATCATAATTCGGGAAAGCTGAGTTAAAGGTGGACTTAAACGGAGATATAAACGTTTCCAGAAGACCTTTCATAATTATGCCAACAGATTATGGACATCCCAGTTGTGATTTTGTTTACACTGGTGCTACATAAGTGTCTGTGTATCTTTATGTCTGAGAAACCAGCGTGATATCTGAGGACACGGGCCACCCGTGACTTATTGACTTTTTCAAGGAAGTGAAGCCTTTGTTGTGCTTGTGCCGAGCTTGTGTGAATTTGACCTCTGACTCGGCTGACCCCAGAAGTCAGATAATGAAATGCTGACAGACGACCAGCACCAGGAGATTAGAAGGAAAGCGAGCGAGAAAAAAGGCTGCAGGGCTTTGTGTGTGTGTGTGTGTGTGTGTGTGGGGCTTGGGGTATTGCCACAACAACATATGGCCGTCAAGCTGTAAAATCACAAGCTTGAGCCGGACAGTTGGTCGATGGTGACTCTCGAACGTGAGGCTGGCACAAGTTTTTGTCACGGGAGATAAGCAATATGAGCAAATAAGCATGAAAGAGATTTGATGGTGAGCTGTACTATATCAGAATGTGGAGATAGTCAGGATCCCTGAGAAGTGTTGGCGTAAACCAAGGGAACCAATTTACAAATTGATCAATTGCAAAGTCAATGGGGTTCGCGTATGAAGAATTTGCTAATTTGAAACAAATTTCCCTTTTGAGCTCGTCCTCTTCTACATTTAACACCCTGGAATGCTAATGCACACCACATCTGTGGTGGCATGTTGTGCCTTTTACCGTCATTAAAGAAGATGCCTCCAAGCCGTCGAGAAAGTACACCTCCCGATGAAATGGGAGTTCTCTATTAAAACGTTTGGTTTCTCGCCCAGCTAATCTGCTAGTGGTAGAATGTGGGTGTGTTGAAGAGTGAAGCTCCTGTAGTGCCCGGGTTGGTTTACCGCGGGAGTTACATGTTAAGCTTTGAGATGTGTTTGAACGATGCGCTGGGCCCCTTTGAAGTTCCCCGATGGGGTATGGAGAGTTGTCAGCCCTGGGAACTCAACAGAGAAACTGTTATAACTACCGGGATCAGGACAGGCCCAAGTGCTTACATGGAGAGTCTTGGTAGAAACTGCCAACATGTTTGGGGGTTGGTCGAGACTGTGCAGAGAGTGTGGAGCATCTTTTTAGGACCTCAAAGTCCCAACCACATACCGTGCATTTCGTGATTGACAAGTGCCTATCAAGAGTGATGAGTAACCCCAGAGTTGCATGATACCAATTCTTTTCAATTACAAGTAAGCAGCAGGATTCTACTGCCCTTACTTTGTTGAGGAATGACTGGAAGCAGTGAAAGCACAACTTTGATTCGGGAAACAAGCCTCAAATTCCCAGTGACGGTTTGGAGGCATGAAAGTACGCGCCACTGTGCGAGGGCACCGACGAACAAGACCTCTACGGCTCCAGGCCCCCCGCGGTAATTTATGACATCCGTTCGGGGCTGTCATTACCTCTGTCGTTTTCTCCCCCGTTCAGTGAAGAGGAGAGACGGGGAGATAATTAATGCATTTGCGAGTCCTCGCCACTTCCCTGACACACTTGACTCTGTTTAATAAATGATGTCCCATATTTCCCTATTCATTATAATGTCATTAAGACATATTAAGCCCACCTGCTGCTTTAACCTTTAGCTCGCGCTTCCACAGGGGCGTCGGCTAGCCCCGGTCCTTGTTCTACACATCTCATGCGCTGTACCATTTAATTTACAGGGCCAACCAGAGGGCCGTTATGTAATAGGCCTGTTTAAAAATTAACGAGGACAACACAGCCACTCGCACCACTGGCGTCGAAGGATAACCCCCCCCCCCCTCTCCAAAAAGTGGGATCGCTTCAGCGACTAGCCGCAGCGTATGAAAGTCAACTTCAGAGCACCCTAGGTAGCTCAAACCTTGGGTACAAAGGAAGAGAGTGGACTTTTTAGAAGACTTTCTAGAAGATGTTGTTGACCCACTTTGAAGTGAGGACATGACAATCGATGCATATAGATATGTCAGAATATACTATTTAATTTTTGATTGGATGGCACTGTGTAAAACGCCAACACAACAAGCCTCTTTAGTGTTAAACGGACTCATCGGCAGCATGTTGCTTCTATTGGCCTGTGAGGTATCGCTGTGCTTGGGGGACGATTCGATGGAACAGTAGCTTTTAAAGAGTAATTTATTACCACTTCTGCATTTAGCGAGATCAATCCTGCTGTGGGTTTAGTTGAGCGTATCTATTCATCTTCCTGCTGTGATAAGTGTCCTTTTTGGATTCTGTAAGTAATCCTACTGACGCAGGCCCAGGACCTGCAGAGCATACTCTAGCACCATCCATATACTGCATGCTGAGGTGAGATGAGGTATGTGTGAGAGAGAGATGGGAAGAGGGAAAGAGTCTCTGAGTGGTGTGTGTGTGTGTGTGTGTGTGGTTTACCCCTGCCCTTGAATTGGTCAGGACCACAAAATGCTTGAGTCGTTTAACTGCTCATTATAACAGGCGGGCAGGTATAAGGTCTGATCTCCAATTCCCTATTCAGTCCTTAATCATTGCAAGCTAAAAAACCTAATCTGTCTCCAGATCAGTGGCCAGGGATTCATTTGATCTACAACCCCCCCCCCCCCCCCCCCCCAACATATTGTGCAGGAGCCCATTTGCTGTAAATTGCTGCAATTAATCGTTAAGTCAAACAGGAACCTGTATTATATCTGAATATATGAGTTCAGTTGTTCTTCTGATCTTAAAAGTTGCACTATGCAGAAATTGCTCTGCCATTTCCTGTTTGCTAAAATTTTAATAGTTGCCTAATTTCAGTTTGTGACAAAACAAGCAATGACAAAGGATGCATATAGATGTGTAGAGAATGTTATATGTGCATATACTGTAGATATACATATTTGTAGATAATCGCTCTACCATCTAAACCACTGAAATGTATTTTCAATAATCAACCCAAAATATTGTGTTTTGAGATGTTTGAAGCTGGTGTACAAAATGGAAAGTAAGACACAAAATTGAAACTTAAGAACAGAAAGTATAGAAATAGCACACATAAAACAGCTTAGACTTGCTTTCAACGAGAATGACAGATCTATAACTCACATCTCTATGTGCATTTGGTTGGGCAGCCTAAAAAGTTACATACAGTGCCTTCAGAAAGTATTCACAACGGCATGGAGCTAAGCACAGGCAACATCCAAGAGGAAAACCATGTTCAGTCTGCTTTCTACCAGACACTGAGAGATTAATTCACCTTTCAGCAGGAAAATAACCTAAAACATAAGGCCACATCTACACTGGAGTTGCTTACAATGAAGACCGTGAATGATCTTGAGTGGGCAAGTTAGTTTTGACTTAAATCTACTTGAAAATCTATGGCAAGTTCAAAAAATGGTTGTCTGTCAATGATGAACAACCAATTTGACAGAGCTTGAAGAATTTTAAAAAGAATAATATTGTACAATCCAGGTATGCAAAGCTCTTAAGAGACTTACTGAGAAAGACTCAAAGCTGTAATCGCCGCCAAATACTTGTGTAAATTAGATTTCTGTATTTAATTTTCAATAAATTAGCAAACATTCTAAAAACATGTATTCACTTTGTCATTATGGGGTATTGTGTGTAGATAGGTGAGAAAAATATTTAATCCATTTTAAATTCAGGTTGTAACTTGAATACTTTCTGAAGGCACGGTATTGTATCTTTAATGAGAACTGCTCCCTCTGGAGAGCCTGTTTTGAAAAATTCAACGTATATATTTCAATGTCTCCCACGATTCTTTATCAGAGCGGTGATAAACAATTAATCACACATTTTTCATATGCCAGAAAATCAGAGGCCAAACTTTTCCCCTCTCAACTACTTTGATCACTTCATATCTTTTTTTGTTGGGCTTCTTTTTTCTTCTTCAAGTCTTTCACACTTTCTTCCAGAGGTGAGATGATCTGTCTGTTCCTGGGTGTACTATATGATCTGAGAGTGCTTTTCAACTTCACCCAAGGACCTCTGCTGAAAACCCCCCCCAGCCAGGCTCAAATCAGCGCAACACAAATCTTCTTAGCATACCTTGAGTTTCTCATTTAAAAAGTGCCCTGCTACTGAATATTACATCTGTTGGATAGTTTTGTCAAAGATCAAGTGCTGTTGGACACCATCAATGAAAATCTGCTAATAAAGGTGCAGCGATGTACTGTACCTGGCTCCATATTTAAATAAGCCACATTCTCTGGACCATGAAAGACTGGGATTGAAAGTATCGGTTTCCCTTCGCAATACAGAGTCCAACGAGAGTATACTGTGGATGGCAGGTAGCCTAGCGGTTAGTGTTGGCCCAGTAACCGAAAGGTCGCTGGTTCGAATACCCAAGCCAACAAGGTGAGCAAGGCACTTAAACCTTTTCTCCTGTGGCGCCGTACTACTATGGCTGACCCTGTAAAACAATACATTTCACTGCACCTATCCGGTATTTATTTGACAATAAATATATATTTTTGTATTTATTTATGGGGTTCAATGCACCGTTGGGGCTTCCTCCCTGATGCCCTGGGATGAATTTGCATCTGAAATATGTACCCTCAATAGACCCCCTCTATCTGTTCTTTTTTGAGGGAGATGAAAGGCAGAATGGAGCGCCTCTCTGGCACTAGTCGTTGGCATCACTGTGCGCCCACAATACTGGCTGCCGGTGTTTCTGAGTGAAGTTACCCCTCTCTCTCTCTGCATCTTGTCTTTCGATGGGCAGAGACGAGGCTTGGGGGAGCTTACACTTAGGAATAATTTACATGAAGCATCAAATTACCTTTACCCTACCATTACCCTTCTGTTGCCATGTGGCATCCCTGCCAAACGAGTTGAGTCAAACTGGCCTCCTATTTTCACCAACTGACCCCTGTAAAATGAAAACATCCAAATTATTTTCCACATGCTTCGAGTCCGAGAGGAACACTACTTCATCTGGTTTGGCGTTCCTGATTTTGGCAGTCTCTGAAATGATTCATTTTGGTGGAATCCCGGGCATATCATAATCATGGCCTCCAATCTGTTTCGGGGGCTGCTGCCTAGCTCACTTACAAATCGGCCAATAGTTAGCCCCATATGTCCGCGCCTTTGTTTGGATCACAGAGTTGGTATTTATATCCCTGCATTTTGATAGTAGCCAGGCGCTGCGGATTGTCCCAGATTTAATCAAATCGGTGGTACATTACCCAGTATCAGTCTGTGCTGAATATTTCATGCATATTTCCATCTCCCCATCCATATGGAAATATGATGCTGTATATGGTACCAGAAAAGTACACAATGTATCATTTAAACTGGCAGAGCCTTCAGCACCATACATCACCACAAACAGTGCATTCGGGAAGTTTTCAGACACCTTCACTTTTTCCACATTTTGTTACATTACAGCCTTGTTGTAAAATTGATGAGGAAAACCACGATTTAATCTAAACACAATACCCCATAATGACAAAGCAAAAACAGGTTTTTAGAAATGTTAGCAAATTTATATCAAATAAATAAATAAAATCACATTTACATAAGCATTCAGACCTTTTACTCAGTACATTGTAGAAGCACCTTAGGCAGCGATTGCAGCCTAAAGTCTTCTTGGGTATGACGCTACAAGCTTGGTACACCTGTAATTGGGGAGTTTCTTCCATTCTTCTCTGCAGATCCTCTCAAGCCATGTCAGGTTGGATGGGGAGCGTCGCTGCACAGCTATTTTCAGGTCTCTCCAGAGATGTTCGATCAAGTTCAAATCCGGGCTCTGGCTGGGTCACTCAAAGACATTCAAAGACTTGTCTTGGCTGTGCTTCGGGTCGTTGTCCTGTTGGAAGGTGAACCTTTGCCCCCAGTTTGATGTCCTGAGCGCTCTGGAGCAGGTTTTCATCAAGGATCTCTCTGTATTTTACTCTATTCATCTTTCCCTCGATCCTGACTAGTCTCCCAGTCCCTGCCGCTAAAAAACATTTCTACAGCATGATGATGCCACCACCATGCTTCACCGTAGAGATGGTATTAGCCAGGTGATGAGCAGTGCCTGGTTTCCTCCAGACTTGACACTTGACATTCAGGCCAAAGAGTTCATTCTTGGTTTTATCAGTCCAGAGAAGTCTGAAAGTCCTTTAGGTGCCTTTTGGCAAACTCCAAGTGGGCTGTCTTGTGCCTTTTAGTGAGGAGTGGCTTCCGTCTGGCCACTCTACCATAAAGTCCTGATTGGTGGAGTGCTGCAGGGATGGTTATCCTTCTGGAAGGTTCTCCCATCTCCACAGAGGAACTCTGGACCTCTGTCAGAGTGACCATCTGGTTTTTGGTCACCTTCCTGACCAAGGACCTTCTCCCCCGGAAGAGTCTTGGTGGTACCAAACTTCTTCCATTTAAGAAAGATGGAGGCCACTGTTCTTGGGAACCTTCAATGCTGCAGACATTTTTTGGTACCCTTTCCCAGATCTGTTCCTCGACACAATCCCGTCTCGGGGCGCTACGGACAATTCCTTCGACCTTGTGGCTTGGATTTTGCTTTGACATGCACTGTCAACTGTGGGAACTTATATAGACAGGTCTGTACCTTTCCAAATCATGTCCAAATAATTGAATTTACCACAGGTTTCCATTGATCATCTCAAGGATGATCAATGGAAACAAGATGCACCTGACCTCAATTTTGAGTCTCATAGCAAAGGGTCAGAATGCTTATGTAAATAAGGTATTTCCGTTTTAAATGTTATATACATTTCTAAGAACTTGTTTTCTCTTTGTCATGATGGGGTATTGTGTGTAGATTGAGGAACATGTTAGAATAAGGCTGTAACATAACAAAATGTGGAAAAAGTGAAGGAGTCTGAATACTTTCCGAATGCACTGTGTATTATTCATGGTTATATATGTTCCCATAAATGACAGCAAATATACCGTTGGGTGTGAAACTGCCCCAGCACCCCACTTCCCTCTTTTAGCCAGAATAGCCTTCCATTGTGGTCACTGCCTATAAGACAGCTGCATAACCTCGTGTCTTTCTGTCACTCAACAACTGCCTCAGTGTTAGCCAACCCTCCACACCCCCCCCTACATGCGTCGCATTCATTCAACATGACAACTGACTTCGATGTGAGGAAGCCTAAGTTTTCCTTTGGTATCAAACACAAAAGCTTTGTGCCTCCCTGCACACTAAGTTTCTCTGTGTGTGTGTGTGTGTGTGTGTGTGTGTGTGTGTGTGTGTGTGTGTGTGTGTGTGTGTGTGTGTGTGTGTGTGTGTGTGTGTGTGTGTGTGTGTGTGTGTGTGTGTGTCTTGCAGCCCATTTTAGAGGAGCTCTGACATTATCACACACCCAATAAAAGACCACCTGTTCCTAGTGTGCTAACCTAATCCGGCCTTGCCACTGTTCCCAACGGTATTTCTCCCCGTGTCACGTTCCATCGGCCCCTTTCACACTCGATGGCAAAACCCCGGCAGGGTTGTTAACCGAGCACCCCTGACATGCATTGTGACAATTTCACACCCAGTCATAATCCAGGTGACACCGGTATCTCTGGTATTTTTAATTGCTTTGTACGTTTTATATTTTCTCCCCTTTTTTTTTACATGTTGTGGGAATAGAAAGCGCATTTAAATAGTTTCTTAGCCTACCTGTCTATCAGACTGGCTGCCATTACTTATAATCATACCATAGCATTGTTGAATATTTGTTTGGAGGGCATTCTAGAGCGTGCATTATTTGTGCACGGTATAATTGAACGGTATAATTCAATGCTATGAAGTTCATTCTTACAAAATCTATTTTTGAGCTGCTTTTGAAAGCAAACATCGGATTGAAAACATAATTTGCATTGTTAAATCTGATTTTCATAATAACAAGCTAGGATGATGGTTTGGGTAGCTCAGCTAGCAAGTCTGTTTTGTTACCAAGGCAACTACTGTAGCTATATGTAGCTAGCTAATAAACTTGCTAGCTACTTCAGTGGATGTTGTCACATTTCAACTGGCAAATTAATACATTTCTAGCTGCAAATATGTTCATTTATAGCCATGGTATGAAACTGATAATCAACTCAAGGCTCTATGCATTCTCTGGAAAATAATGCAACTCTACATTGTAGAATAATAGTGAAGACATCGAAACAACACATATGGAATCATGTGGTAACCAAAAAATTGTTATAGCCACCCTTTACCTTGATGTCTTCACTATTATTCTACAATGTAGAAAATAGTAAAAATAAAGAAAAACCCTTGAATGAGTAGGTGTTCTTAAACTTTTGACTCGTAGTGTATATATATAACACAGTAACATTTTATATGTTCTTCAAAATATGGGTTTTGGAGGACAAGAGTAGGAGAAATCAGCCGTGTCAGAAAACCCCAACAATTCACAAACCCAATAGATAGGTTCATAACAAACGACTGTAGTTAAAGGCATCATTCAGTTTGTTGAATCAGCTTGTCTCCCTTTAATACTGTTTTCTGGATGCACTTTTAGAGTGGTATTGAAGTGCTATAAATTGAGGTATAGATTTCCCTGTCTCTTTGAGCTGGGAATAAGATCATTCGGATGAGTTTTTGAAAGGGCCCAGGTTATACGTTGGCTTTTTTACACTGAAAAAATCAACTTTGGCCAGTTTCAAGTCTTTTTCAGTCAGCAATTCACCGCAAACATTTACAGCTGAATATATGTGCAGGGAGAAACCACCTACCAGACTGCCAAGAGTTCTCTAAATTTATATGCATTTAATG
Source organism: Salvelinus namaycush (assembly GCF_016432855.1). Classification (NCBI taxonomy): domain Eukaryota; kingdom Metazoa; phylum Chordata; class Actinopteri; order Salmoniformes; family Salmonidae; genus Salvelinus; species Salvelinus namaycush. The sequence continues at coordinate 12,154,967 of NC_052312.1, forward strand.
AATTACTATAAAACTGCTACTAATCTCATGCATATTGTAAAGCATCTACTCTTTTGAACCAAAATGAAGGGTCTTGGCCAATCAACTTGTGTTAACCGCTTTAGGGAGGGAACCACTATGTTTGAAAGGCTAACAGGGACAGCAGACGCACACAAAAACAGGATACCTCAACACCTAAACACTGGATACCTCAACACCTAAAGACAGGATACCTCAACCTAAACACTGGATACCTCAACACCTAAAGACAGGATACCTCAACACCTAAAGACAGGATACCTCAACACCTAAAGACAGGATACCTCAACACCTAAACACTGGATACCTCAACACCTAAAGACAGGATACCTCAACCTAAACACTGGATACCTCAACACCTAAAGACAGGATACCTCAACACCTAAAGACAGGATACCTCAACCTAAACACTGGATACCTCAACACCTAAAGACAGGATACCTCAACACCTAAACACTGGATACCTCAACACCTAAAGACTGGATACCTCAACACCTAAAGACTGGATACCTCAACACCTAAAGACTGGATACCTCAACCTAAACACTGGATACCTCAACACCTAAAGACAGGATACCTCAACACCTAAAGACAGGATACCTCAACACCTAAAGACAGGATACCTCAACACCTAAAGACAGGATACCTCAACACCTAAAGACTGGATACCTCAACACCTAAAGACTGGATACCTCAACACCTAAACACTGGATACCACAACAACTGAAATGCCAAAATGGAAGCATATAACTCAATTGTTGAAAACAAATTTATAATCCAGATTAAACACCAAACTCTTTCAGGAAAATGTAAAAGGCTCCTCAACCTGAAATGGAAGTAGGCATATCAATTCCCCCTCACAAATTCAAAACAAAAATTGAGAGCTGCCTTGCCAATATAACGGAATGTGTGTTGATCGGCGCAGGTTAACCCTTCGACCCAGAATTGAGAAATCCTGACACAGTCTAAACACAGCGTACTGAAGAGATGTAGGAACAACCTACTCCAAATGTTTTTGGCAATCTCTCTCTCATGGGGTCCTTCCTAACCCCTCCTCACCCTACCATCCACCCCTGAGCCAGCTGTGATCAATACCAGGAATCAGGCCATTACGCTCTTTGAAAGCGCTACGTTGCGCCGATCGATATGTTATTATTTTTCATTTATTTTTCCCTGGTCTAGGGGAGCTCTTCCAGGTCTTCAGTGGTCCAATGATCCCCCTTCCCTCCAGCTCCACATGTCTTATATCTGGACTTGGGCCATTTGCATATCTCTTGCATCTTGTGGTGTGTGTGCGTTTCCTAAGTGAGGGGTATCACTGAACCCTTTCTGGGAATATGTTAGTTTGGAATGAAATGAGGTCCGCCAGGATTGGGTTGTACTGTATGTGCAGAGCCTTGTCTCTTTGGGGTGAGGTAGTTATGTGTAGCTATAGTCATACCTCAATTGGCACAACAGAGGTGCAAGGTAATGAAGCATACATGGGGAAAATGCAATAATCTCTTCCTTCATTAATTAGGTGTATTTATATCACTGTTTTCACATAGTTGATTTCCATTGCTTCCTTATTAGCCTCCAGTGAACATTATTGACATCCTTGAACAGTATGATTGACAAGTCAGTGAGGAGAGTATCATTTGGTATTGATCAGTGAGGAGATTGGGTTCTACATAAATAAGGTTGAAGTCGGAGGTTTACATACACCTTAGCCAAATACATTTAAACTCAGTTTTTCACAATTCCTGACATTTAATCCTAGTAAAAATTCAGTTTATTTTAGGATCACCACTTTATTTTAAGAATGTGAAATGTCAGAATAATAGTAGAGAGAATGATTTATTTCAGCTTTTATTTATTTCATCATGACCCAGTGCGTCAGAAGTTTACATACACTTAATTAGTATTTGGTAGCATTGCCTTTAAATTGTTTAACTTGGGTCAAACATTTTGGGTAGCCTTCCACAAGCTTCCCACAATAAGTTGGGTGAATTTTGGCCCATTCCTCCTGACAGAGCTGGTGTAACTGAGTCAGTTTTTTAGGCCTCCTTGCTCGTACACACTTTTTCAGTTCTGCCCACAAGTGTTCTATAGGATTGTGGTCAGGGCTTTGTGATGGCCACTCCAATACCTTGACTTTGTTGTCCTTAAGCCATTTTGCCACAACTTTGGAAGTATGCTTGGGGTCATTGTCCATTTGGAAGACCCATTTGCAACCAAGCTGTAACATCCTGACTGATGTCTTGAGATGTTGCTTCAATATATGCACGTAATTTTCTTTCCTCATGATGCCATCTATTTTATGAAGTGCACCCGTCCCTCCTGCAGCAAAACACCCCCACAACATGATGCTGCCACCCCAGTGCTTCACGGTTTGGATGGTGTTCTTCGGCTTGCAAGCATCCCCTTTTTCCTCCAAACATAACGATGGTCATTATGGCCAAACAGTTCTATTTTTGTTTCATCAAACCAGAGGACATTTCTCCAAGAAGTATGATCTTTGTCCCCACGTGCAGTTGCAAACCGTAGTCTGGCTTTTTTATAGCAGTTTTGGAGCAGTGGCTTCTTCCTTGCTTAGCGGCCTTTCAGGTTATGTTGAAATAGGACTCGTTTTACTGTGGATATATATACTTTTGTACCTGTTTTCTCCAGCATCTTCATAAGGTCCTTTGCTGTTGTTCTCGGATTGATTTGCACTTTTCGCACCAAAGTTCGTTCATCTCTAGGAGACAGAACGTGTCTCCTTCCTGAGAGGTTTGATGGCTGCTTGGTCCCATGGTGTTTATGCTTGCGTACTATTGTTTGTACAGATGAACGTGGTACCTTCAGGCATTTGGAAATTGCTCCCAAGGATGAACCAGACTTGTGGAGGTCTACATTTTTTTTTGTCAGGTCTTGGCTGATGTCTTTTGATTTTCCCATGATCTCAAGCAAAGACGCACTGTGTTTGAAGGTAGGCCTTGAAATACATCCACAGGTACACCTCCAATTTACTCAAATTATGTCAAATAGTCTACCAGAAGCTTCTAAAGCCATGACATAATTTTCGGGAATTTTTCAAGCTGTTTGAAGACACAGTCAACTTAGTGTATGTAAACTTCTGACCCACTGGAATTGTGATACAGTGCATTATAAGTGAAATAATCTGTCTGTAAACAATTTTTGGAAAAGTTACTTGTGTCATGCACAAAGTAGATGTCCTAACGGACTTGCCAAAACTATAGTTTATTAACAAGAAATTCGTGGAGTGGTTGAAAAACGAGTTTTAATGACGCCAACCTAAGTGTATGTAAACTTCCAACTTCAACTGTAGCTGCAAGTTTGTTTTATTTAGTGTAAATTAAACTTCCATTATGGCAAAAACGTGGAAGCGCCGGCTCTTAATGTATGTTTTCAGGGCCGTGTTCTTCTTTAATCTTTATGGGCAATCACAGCAAGATGAAACGCACATTAACTCTCGTCGCAGTAAAGCATCTGATGTATTCCAGAGGCCGTGCGGAAGCCAGGTGCGATCAGAATGCCTGCGTGGTGCCCCACGCTGTGTCTAAAATGTATGGAGCGAATTAAGAGGAGATACTCATTTTAATATAAATGAGCTCTTTATAATGACGTTAGGATCCCTCGGCACAGCAGGAGGGATGTGGGGGAAGAGACGGAGAACAGGCGCCAATTAGTGAACGACAGTTTGGTGATAAATCATCTGTAATTAAACGCTATGGCAAATACGGACCCAAAGCTGGGGGTGCCCATCTTGGTGGTCTTAGTTAAAGTAATGAACGTGCTCGAGCTCATTGGAGAGAGTGGCACTACCCCTAAACGCCAAAGACGTGGGCGATACGGCGCCTCTGATCAGATACCCCCGGGTTAAGCCCCTGCGTTCATTAATCAGAAGCTCATGATGATAGAGCTTTCCCATTTGGCTCCTTAAACGTATCTCTATATGTTTTAGATGTCTACCTCTACTGTCTCTCAGGCAGCCCGGGACAGAGATGGTGGATGAATGAAGATTGTTCACTCAGGCCCTTTTTCCATTCAATCATTTTTTTTGTCTGATTCGGTCTACTTAACTGGGTGTGTCTCCCATAGACACCAATGCAATAGCAACTGGGTCTGGTCTACTTAGTTCATTGACTTTTATTGAACCAGAAAAAAAAACACTGAGTGGTGTTTCTCGCTTCCTCTTCTCTTCCCAGGCCTCTGTGCCTGCTCTCGCTCCTGGTGAAAGATGAATTGCTCTTGATCAAAGTCGTTGCCGTGCCAGCCGCTCCGCTCGCAATGGACTTGGAACGAAAAGGGTGGATGGGGAAGAAGGAAAAAAGATGACACAAGACCCGCCGTTATCTTGTCGCTCTTGTCCCTCGTTGCGGGAAATGTAATGATTCTGTTTTTATTTTCCTGCGTTGATTAGGAGGAGCAAGACTTCAATGTCAAACGCGCGGGTCTTCGACAAGGCTGAACACAAACACTGTCACAAAGTAGCAATTGAAGCAGGTGCCATGGCTGCCTAATAGGGAAAGAGTATAAATCTGAGAGGACAAGTGACAGAGATTAATTCTGGCCCGGCCTGCGGAATAACATCCCGACACCAACTTCCTGATAAAGCCGCCAATGTGGCCATGGTCCAATAATAAAAATGCATTACTTAACACCCCTTTGAGACCCTGATAGCAAAGTCTACCTGCACAAATTCATATTTTGATGTCCCGTATAGTACAACCACATTGCATCTTTATTAGTTTTTTACAACCTGCATCAGTCATTCAGGCACTAAACATTCATTAAGTGCCTTAGTATGATGTAATGTATCTACCATACCACCACCTCGATGTCCGGGTCGCTCCATCAAATACCATTATAGTCCAGAGAAACGATCAGTTAAAGATGCTCTTGTCTCGCCTGAAGCTCACTGGATGAAGTGAGAAAAGGAGCCTATGTTTTTCTGTTGGATCACATTAGAGTGGGCCCTTTGAAACCTTCCTCCACTTTTCTTCCCAGTTATTGTGCTGATTAACATACTTCCCCATTCCGGGCCTGAATTGAGACAAATTCCCTCAGAAAGCCGGCCTGATTGTGTACTCCTAGATTAAATGTGACGAGTGGCTCTCCGAAGACCCAACATTTGAGTTTTTCGTTGCGGAAGTCCCTCGCCGGCGCATTTTGTTGTATCATTCCCATAAATCTCTCCTGATGATAATCTGATTTTGCTGGTGGTTTATTCACTGTGCAACAAAAAGAGAAAGAGGAGAGGGGCTTTTCATGGAGCGTCTGTCTGGCAGTCGAAGTGCCACCGGGCAGTGTGTCAATCAGCTTGGAAATGAAGTGCCATTATGTCCCACTCTACCCCGCGGAGCAAGACAATATCGCAATTTGATCGCGCAAACTCTTCCCCGCGTCTCTCTTTTTTTACCGTCCCCCAGCCCTCCCCCCCCACTTTTATTTACACGGGCTCGGGCCCCTAACAATCTGCATTCCTCACTCTTTAATTTACCAGGCAAATTACATTTTCTAATTAATACGTTTGCCTATCCTAATGCTCCAACAGGGGAAGATAAATGCATCTTTGTACTGAGAGTCTTTGATTGCTTGCTTTTAAAAGAACGAGCCCCTTTGTCGACAGTGAAGCCTTTAGGCACCGGCTTCAAATAAAACCAGCGCGAGTGTGCATCCCTCAATATGCCACGAGATGTGATGTACCACTGCTCCCAATCATACCTGGACAAATTACCATTTTCAAGTGCAGACCTGTCACACGTTTGTGACAGACACTGAAACGGCTTACCGACATTTAAATGCTGTATCAATAGCAGTCCTCGAAGTGAGTAAGGTATACAATGATTATTTATAAGCTGCAGCTACTTGATACTGCACATCAATCATATTTCATTCTATCTCTATTTCATATAAATCGTACTGTGTTAACTAAGCGCCACGTTCACATAGATATGACAGCATTTTCCTTACGAATACTCAAAGCCTCATCAGACTGTTCTTTGAAAGCTACATTAGTATCGACACGTCCCTTTAAGAATGTACAGTGTCACAAAATTGAAATGGGGGGGTGCGGGGTGTTACGTGCCAACCCAGTTCTGATCATGTCTGTGTCTGCAGTATTCTGAAAAGGCTTTAATTGGGGAGCATCAGGTTATCAGGCCGAAAATAAATCTTCAGAGAAGTAATCAAACCTTGATGAAATAAAGGAATGTGTTAAGTCCGGTGCAGATAGAGTTGACCTCAGCCGATAGCCACGCGCAGATAGAAAACTAATCCAGACTTATTAACATTAGCATATTAAGCGCCTGAAAGAGTGAAATAAACATGCAAATGTGACAGATTGGAACAAAACAAGAATCTGGCAAATGGAATCACTCGGGTACTTACAAGATTTCTGAGAGGATGCTTATGCACTCTGATCCACATAGAGGAATGACATCTGATCGACTTGAAATGGCTTGTGATTCGTCTTGGTCAGACTCGCTAGCTATAAAACGAGGATCTTGAACATGTCATATCACAAGGTGTCGGATGAGAGGCTTTCTTTCGACGGACTTCATGGTTTGATTTGCAATTATTTAGTTGTGTAATGGTGATTTTAAAGTTTTAAAGGTAGTTGCTCTGTTTTGTCTGGTTGTTTTGTATTGCAGTGAGATTATGGTAGAGGTGTTGAATGAGATGATAAGTCCCAGGTTTGACAGAAGGTGCACTCTTGTTCCGTTTGACCTCGCCTGACATGCAGTATTTGTTCAGATGATTCATTCACTCAGCATTGTTGTCCTCGCCAGCGCAGTAAGCCCTGTCATGTTAACATTATGGTAAACTATCTTTATTTGCCTCTCAAACATGAGAAACCTAGGAATTTCAGTATATTTTTCAATATATAAAAACATACGACTAATGGCAGGCGGCGGTGAGACCTCCAACATCTCCAGCATTTGGGACCTTGTGTGTCTGCGCATGAACAAAGGGAGGGAAGGACATCTCTTTATCTAATCCCGCCATCCATCTACCTATCACAGTGCCACCATCACCAGAGGCAGCCTTTCATTAGTCGCAGAATGACGCAACACACGAACAGGCACTATCTAGCACAGATCTTGTACGTTTTCTTTGGAAATGGACGAGGCCCTCCTAAAGGTCTAGTAAAGAGCGAGGGGGGGGGGGGGGTGCTGGCATGCTGCACTGGGCTTATATCATTTAGCTCTCTCCATGTGTTTCCCCTTTAGTGAGCTCAGAGGGCATGTTAGCTGCAGGTTCTTCAGACCTCCATTGTGGAGCAGCTCGCCGATAAAGGCTTTAGAAGGGGTTGAAGAGGGGGGCTCTGCTTTTCCCATTTACTAGTAGGGAGGGGTAAACAATTCAAGCCTTCACACATGGACACAAACACCTATCTGTTCTCTCTCGCTCTCCCCTCTTCTCTCTCTCTGCCCCCCCACTCGCTTTTTCACTCAGTTTGCTTCTCCCTCCCCCTCCTCTCCCATCTCTGTGCCTCTTGTGCGATGTCCTCGTCCCCTGATTGGATTTGGCCCCCGTGCTATCTGATTTGGCCCCGGCTGTGGCGGTGGCGCGCACGTCGCTCGCCGGGTACCCTGGGAAAGGCGGGCCGTGTCTTTCGCGGCGGCGGCGGTAACCGCATTAGGCCATGCTTAGGATGTCAGACAGACAGTGTATGTTACACACCCGAGCGTCGGGGGTCTGTTCCCGCTCTCCCTCTAGCCGCCTGCCGTAAATAAATAACGAAATGAGGCAAAGCTAAGAACGCTCCCTCCTAACAGAAAGTGTGTGTGTGTGTGTGTGTGTGTGTGTGTGTGTGTGTGTGTGTGTAGAGGGGTAGTCATAGAATTAACAGAGGGGGCACGTCTCGCCCGCTACCTGGGTTCGAGATTTCAGCAGTAATTATGAGAACACCTGAGGTAATGAAGCAGTGATTTGATGAGGGTGGCAGAGATGAACCAAACCGGCTTGATGCAGCAGAAAAAGGATATTATATATTCGGCTTATTGCACTATTGTGCATTACTCCTACGGGAGCTAGGCTCATGTTTTTCCCCTTTATCACACTTTCTGTTTCTTCTCCAACCTTACCTTAGCAATGGGACCGTCAGTGCTTTTCTCAGCCTCATCGGTTCTCGCTGTATTCTTCTTCAAAAAAATATAATAATGGCAATTTGAAGTGTAAGGACACCATAGGTATGATGTAACCTTTTTACAAAAGCCTGTTTTGACTTAATTAGCCTATACAGTTGGTGGCATCATTTTTAAATCATCAAGAACTGATTATGATAAGTGAGAATGGTCCAGTATGATCATGTGAATAGAGTCGGGAAGCTATTTTGGTAATGGCGTGCTTAGTCCCAATGATCCAGAATGTTCCTTCCTAGTTTTTCCTTCCTGTGTCTGTGTGATCACCTGTCACAAATGCATAAAGGAGGGGCAAGCGTGACGACAGGACTCCTGCCTCTCTTATCCCTACTCCCTTCACTTTCTCCCTTAATCATTTTCTCTACCATTTGTTTTGCTTACACTACCTGGCTCTCACCTTCTCTCGCTCTCTCTCTCACCCCCCTTTCCTCACACACACACACACACACACTGTCTTCCCTCCCTCTACCTGTCTCGCTATCTCGACCTAGGTTTGTTGCAGTGACCGTATTACTGCCACACCGGCGTTCACGAGTCAAGACCGTAGTGAAATTCCATGTGACCGTTGAGTCACGGTATTCCCTTATGCACTCTGGACATGTGTTGGTAGTTCTCAACTCGCTAATGACCATCAGGTTGCTAATGGCCTGGTACTCAGGGCTCTATTGTTCCTCTAACCTCTCTGACATCAATGCAAATGCAATTCAAAAATCACATCAAACACTTATCATCAACCAGTATCATGCTTTTAAAACTCACCTCACTGTGATCAGCCAATATGAAGAAAGAAATTCAACAGCAGGTTGAAACTGAGTGGAAAGCATGGTCGTTGTGGATGTTGTTTCAAAGGCAAACACAACGCTTTCTACGGTGATGATTAATTCAAAAGACCCATACGCATAGTAAAGCTTAGACGCATAGGCTTAACCCCGAAACAAAATCCTGAATTAAGATAATGATTGTGCCGTTGTACAATACATACGGTGCCTTCGGAAGGTTTTCAGACCCCTTGACTTTTTCCACATTTTGTTACGTTACAGCCTTGTTCTAAAATGTATTAAATTGTTTATTTTCCTCATCAATCTACATAATGACAAAGCAAAAACAGGTTTTTAGAATTGTTTTCTAGTTTATAAAAAAAAAAAATATCACATTTACAGAAGTATTCAGACCCAGTATTTTGTTTTAGCGCATTTGGCAGCGATTACAGCCTCGAGTCTTCTTGGGTGTGATGCTACAAGCTTGGCACACCTGTATTTGGGGAGTTTCTCCCATTCTTCTCTGCAGAGCCTCTAAAGCTCTGTCAGGTTGGATGGGGAGCGTTGCTGCACAGCTATTTTCAGGTTTCTCCAGAGATGTTCGATCGGGTTCAAGTCCGGGCTCTGGCTGGGCCACTGAAGGACATTCAGAGTCTGGTCCCGAAGTCACTCCTGCGTTTTTGTTGGCTGTGTTCTTAGGGTCATTGTCCTGTTGGAAGGTGAACCTTCGCCCCAGTCTGAGGTTCTGAGCACTTTGGAGCAGGTTTTCATTAACGATCTCTCTGTATTTTGCTCTGTTTATCTTTCCCTCGATCCTGACTAATCTCCCAATCCATGCCGCTGAAAAACATCCCCACAGCATGATGCTGCCACCACCATGCTTCACCGTAGGCATGGTGCCAGGTTTCCTACAGACGTGACGCTTGTCATTCAGGCCAAAGAGTTTAATCTTCATTTCATCAGACCAGATAATCTTGTTTCTCATGGTTTGAGATTCTTTAGGTGCCTTTTGGCAACTCCAAGCGGGCTGTCATGTGCCTTTTACTGAGGAGTGGCTTCCGTCTGGCCACTCTACCATAAAGTCCTGATTGGTGGAGTGCTGCAGAGATGGTTGTCCTTCTGGAAGTTTCTCCCATCTCCACAGAGGAACTCTGGAGCTCTGTCAAAGTTACCATCGGTTCTTGGTCACCTCCCTGACCAAGGCCCTTCTTCCCCGATTGCTCAGTTTGGCCGGGTGGTTCCAAACGTCTTCCATTTAAGAATGATGGCTACTGTGTTCTTGGGGACCTTCAATGCTGCAGAAATGTTTTGGTACCCTTCCCCAGATCTGTGCCTCGACAGACAATTCCTTCAATCTCATGGCTTGTTTTTGCTCTGACATGCACTGTCAACTGTGGGACCATATATAGACAGGTGTGTGCCTTTCCAAATCATGTCCAATCAATTGAATTTACCACAGGTGGACTCCAATCAAGTTGTAGAAACATCAAGGATGATCAATGGAAACAGGATGCACCTGAGCTCAATTTCGAGTCTCATAGCAAAGGGTCTGAATACTTATGTAAATAAGGTATTTCTTTTTTATTTTATTTTAATACATTAGCAAACATTTCTAAAATCCTGTTTTTGCTTTGTCATTATGGGGTATTGTGTGTAGATTGCTGAGGATTTTAAAAAATGTAATCCATTTTAAAATAAGGCTGTAACCAAATGTGGAAAAAGTCAAGGGGTCTGAATACTTTCCGAAGGCACTGTAGTCTAATAGCCCACTGCATATTACGCACGGCAAAAAACAACACATATATTTAAGATATAATAATTGGTCAAGCTAGCCTGTACTCCAAAATCGCAGCAAGAGGCTGCATGCTCCTCAGTAGTTGATGCGTGGAGTGAAAATAAGTGTTCTTATAAGCCCAGACATTTCTATACTGAAAAAATATATAAACTCAACAATTTCAACGATTTTACTGTTAATATACGGAAATCAGGAAATTGAAATATATATTCATTAGGCCCTAATCTATGGGTTTCACATGACTTGGCAGGAGTGCATAGGCCCGTCCACTTGTTAGCCAGGCCCAGCCAATCAGTATGAGTTTTTCCCCACAAAAGGGCTTTATTACAGACATGCAGCTGTCCGGTTGACTGGTCTCAGACGATCCTGCAGGTGAAGAACCCGGATGTGGAGGTCCTGAGCTGGCGTGGTTACACGTGGTCTGCGGTTGTGAGGCCGGTTGGACGTACTGCCAAATTCTCAAAAACGATGTTGGAGAGGCGGGTTATGGTAGACAAATGAACAGCTCTCGTGGACGTTCCTGCAGTCAGCATGCCAATTGCACACTACCTCAAAACATGAGACATCTGTGGCATTGTGTTGTGTGACAAAACTGCACATTTTAGAGTGGCCTTTTATTGTCCCCAGGACAAGGGGCACCTGTGTAATAATCATGTTATTTAATCAGTTTCTTGATATGCCACACCTGTCAGGTGGACGGATTATCTTAGCAACGGAGAAATGCTCACTAACAGGGATTTGAGAGAAATAGCTTTTTGTGCGTATGGAACATTTCTAGGATCTTTTTTTATATTTTTTTAGCTCATGGAACATGAGACCAACACTTTACATGTTGCGTTTGTATTTTTGTTCAGTATAGATGCAATCCCACGTGAGAGCAGAGTTTGTCTGGTTTCCCCTAAAAAGATCCCAGCTTTCTACTGCAACTGTATGTATTTCCCAGGTGCTAATATGAAGCACCTGCTGC